>NW_018408778.1:503952-580577 GCF_002113885.1 Mizuhopecten yessoensis | reverse complement strand
AGAAGAGTATATTTTATACAAGATGTAAATAGTACTAGTGCTGATATTAATTTTTGTGGTTAAGGTACTGAGAAGTCTTTTAAGTGTAAGATTTTAAAGGTAAAGCTACACATATTACTGGTAAACTATGTGTCGTCCACATGTACAGGTAGGCACCGTAATATATACCTACTCACCAACTGTCTCTGACGAAGGTCCTCCATCTGTGCAGCTGTTATGAAACGTCGCTTGAACATGATCAAACTTCACAAAAACCTCTCAAAAATATGATATCCAAGTAAGGAAATAGGTCATTCCAAGTTACACCTGTATGTCAGGTACAGTGTTACGATGAAAAAGTAAAATTACAACCATGTTAAGTGACACAGACGCCAGGTTGGTCGCTTACATATGGCTGTCAAATGACACAAAATCTTGTGTAATGAATGCAGAAATGCCACTACAGACATATATACATTACGACATATGTAGTCTCTGACAAAAGTGAGAAAGTTTGTAGATATGCAAGTCCCAGGTAGATCCCAGCTTACACTTAGGCCTGCTGACTGTCAGGTACACAGGCACACAAACATGGCTTCCTTTCCCTCGGCCCATCCTCGGGACAGGTGAGGTAAAATTTAATCCACAGGTATGAAGACATTACACACAGAACTGACAAGTACAATGCTGGGTCTAGGTAAAAAGCCTTTCTCTATCTGTTCACTTGTACATTTGTCCACTTATCAAGTACCAGACATTCAGCTTATCACGGTCTACCTCAGGTATGTGTGGCACCAGAGATGTAATTGGCGTGTGTCGACCAACATAAACACGTCATCAGGCAGTCTTGTGTGTACAACCACCGATAAAAGTGACCTCACAAATCTCGCAAGGACAACAATTCCATTCAATATTGCTACTTGACTGTCACTCGACAAATGCACTGTTAATAGATGAAGCCTTATTCACAAGAAGTCCTCCTTCTCCTTGCATGACAATCTCACTTCCCAATCTACCTGTTGAACCGTACAGGTATATATTATGAACCTACACGAGCAGGTCCGTCCTTGTTTAAACATTCCCTCCTTGTCAGTTTCAACATTAAACAGGCGTTGCTCATGATCAGCTAGTTTCAAACCTCACAGTATCAATACATTAAAACCATAAGGTATGTGTATGCTAATGTATTCTAGAGGATTTTATGGGCCATTTCACTGAAGAACTTAGTATAGCGTACATATGCAGAACAGAAAAGAAAGACAAATTCTCCAACCACAATAACGAACATTTATGACTGTGATGCACACCTTACACGCACAGAACACTAATTTATGAATCCTCGCAAGAAAATTTATCCAACATTTTAATGAAATGTAAATTGTGAAATGTTTAAATTATTCTATTTAAAATCCCAACAAGTACCTGCAAGTATCAAGGGCACTGTTTTCCTAACCAATATTTGATTCACATATATTCAGTGTTTTTAATGAAAGATATAAATAGATATGCTCATTAACAAAGAATTCTTCCTGTTACCTTACTCACAATATGTTTGAAAATGTCAAATTTAAAAAAAAATATGACCGATGAGATGAACTCAGAAATATTCTCGGCACGTATTTGGTATTCCATATCGTTTACCAACCAATAGGCTCTTTGACATATCAGGTATGCAAATAATCCCTCCAACATATGAATATTCATGAAATTTTGAGATAACAATTCAATTCCCTATTCAGATGTCAAGAGATATACACTGTTATATCCATTGCCTTTGAAAATTAACTTTGAAGGTATGTAGTAATGACAATTTACCTTGATTAAAGCTTGATACACTAATACTTTAATATTGTACACGTTGTAATACATGTTGTCTATTGAAGCTGTACACATTTTGAAATACATGTTGATGTCTATTGAAGCTGTATACATGTTGATGTCTATTGAGGCTGTAATCATGTTGTAACACATGTTGTCTATTGAAGCTGTACACATTTTGTAATACATGTTGTCTATTGAAGCTGTATACATGTTGATGTCTATTGAAGCTGTATACAGGTTGATGTCTATTGAAGCTGTATACATGTTGTAACACATATTGATGTCTATTGAAGCTGTATACATGTTGATGTCTATTGAGGCTGTAGACATGTTGTAATACATGTTGATGTCTATTGAAGCTATATACATGTTGTAATACATGTTGATGTCTATTGAAGCTGTATACATGTTGTAAAACATGTTGATGTCTATTGAAGCTAGCTGTATACATGTTGATGTCTTTGGAGGCTGTATAAATGATTAAGGTTTTAGATTTACATGTTGGAACATCAATATCACTAATTGATATTATATTTTTTATTTTTTTTGCATTGGGTCTTGCTTGTCCTTGCATTTTGCTCAATCTGGAAAAACTCAGTAGCCAGAATAGACAACTCTGGGTCATCGCCTCACCACCAGGGGGCACTATCAACATTGAAAAGTAGGGTTTATGAGTAATCTTATTGGAATGATATATTATGTGAGAGAGTTGACACAGACCATGTTGCATAAAATCCTTTAATATTTAATTTTTTTAATTGACTATTTGGATATTGCATCATAAAAAATTCAATAAGATGAATCACTTATTCACTTTCCCCAGATGTTCTCTTTGAATTGTCAAGGACAAAGGAAATTAACTTGTTGATGAAACTTGAGCAAACTAGTTGTCTGAAGTTTACAAACATATTTCAGTGTTATATATCTGTTGTGAGTCAGAGATACAGTCTAAAGTACTTGCTTCCATGACCAGGGTATATACACCTGTGTATAAGATGCTCCCAGTCTTTACGGCCTCTCAATAATTCATAGATATTGTAAACTCTTTCCTTTGTGTAGCCATGTGTATCCAGGTAGATGAATCTCAATACATTATACACCAACAAACACCATTTAAACTACATATTCAGTAAATACACACAAGTGTTATTTCCCAGGCATTCCAAGTATACAATTTAAATGTATATTTCTCGCATAGCTACAACTCAACCAAGGGGCACCTCAACCTTTAAAGGCCAAACTGTTACAGAGTTACCTGTCCTTCCCTCCCCTGGATCTCCATCCAAACTCACACTACACGATGGGCCAGTCCATCATTCATCAATAGGGTAGATGCACAATATTTACCTAGGTATCCTGATGTTGTAAACAACATTTTTGACTTTCATTTTGTCATAATTATGGCTTTGACCTTTTTATTATGAGCTATCAAGTTTGTGAAAGGATATCTACCTGTCAACCTGGATTCTGGTACACCATAAACTGATAAATGTCCTTCTGATGGACCAATCACCATCCAGTAACATATAGCTTGTGAAACTCATCTGCATACATTTGTTTTAATAGGTTAATATATACAATTCATACCTAGCTACCACAAAATAGAAAACCAGTCCATTTTTTTAAAAAGAAATTGCTGTGAAGTCAAATTAGAAAGAACAGAATTGAATAATCCAACATCATCTTCATTTATAGAATGATACAAACTTGTAATCATAACCTTTGACCTTTGAAATGATTCCTTTGCGACCTTTATCACTAACACACAACCAGGGTAAGCTTTCCAGCGACCTTGATACTTGCTACCTACCCCTGCAGCCTGACTGCAGGTATAACAACATTATTGGCTGTGATAGGGTGTCAGTTCACCTAGTCCAGCTCATCAATAGTGCTACTCACTGTTGGCAAACACACAGACACAGGTTTTGGTTGTACACACTTTCTGATACACACGATTTAGATGTTGAAGTAAACTTTCACAATGTCTTAATGTTAATTGGAAAATGCTGTTAAAATCTGTTCACTCTAAGAGAAGAGAGTTGGGAATAAATAAAATGCACGTGGTCTTGAAATGAACACACTTAAGACTGTTACATCTGTAGCATTCTTCGAAGTACACCTCCATAACACAAGTATATAAACATGTATACCTGTAGGTGCATGAGAAAACAATGGCCATCTCCCTAGTCTGCCCTATTAATTAGTGGTGGCAGTGTAAGGGACTGAGTCAGCGTGTACTAAAACAGATCTCTATACACGTGAGTGGCTACACATAACCTTCCACCAAATACATCCCAACACACCTGTAGGGCTACAGGATCGTGAGGGACCAATTATCAGCTCCTCTTCTTGGCAAGGTGTGTGAGGGGGTGACTTTCATAACAGGTCATGATCATAGGTCATGGGGGGGGTATATTCTAAACCCTGGGGAGAATCCTAAACATTTTCTTCACTCCATCAAGAATGACATATATATAAAATTCCACTAAAAATGGGAGACTCAGAGAGAGTAATCTATGTCTCAATACATCACTTATATATATACTGCACCCATATGTATACTGATTATTCTTGCACAATTTTCTTTGCTTTTTGTTTGGCTAATATCCTGTTTACAGCGAGATAGTATCAACTATGTAAACAAAGAAACCAATCTCATCTTTCATTCTGAATCCTGATTCTGTATTCATGATTTAAACAACTTTTTGTAAACCTACACAGTGACGTATATAGACTTTACAGCCAAAACGACTTCCTGTCTTCATAAACTCAAACCATGTTAATTCCTGTGTTCATAAACTCAACAGGCTCAACATTTAAAACTATTTCTTTTCAAACTCAGCTAAGCTACCTATAATTACTGTATAAGTAGACTCAAATTCAAAGTTACTTTCTGTCAACATGGACACAACCAAAACTATTTCCTGTTTCCAGTGACTCAAAAGCAGACATACTCATACGAAAGTTACTTCCTGTCCAAATAGACTGAACAGCCTCACCTTCTTCCTGTCTATAAAGTCTTGATAGCTAAGCTTCTTCTTGTCTCGATAGACTCAGCAATAAATCTTACTTTAGGTCTACATATATACTCCAAAGCCAAAATTTAAAAGATGTCTACATCATTTCCTGTCTACATATTAAAACACAACAGCCAAAGCAACTTATTGTCAAGACAGACAAGTACATAATCAAAATGAGTCGATATCTACATATATTCTACAGTCAAAACTACTTACTATCTACATACTCAACATGCAAAAGAAAGGAAAGTAAACAGCCAATAGTCAAAACCACTTCCTGTCTACACAAACAGCTAAAGTTATGTCCTGTCTACATATATACACAACAGCCATAGCTTTTTCCTGTCTAGATAGAACCAACATCCAATACTACTTCCTGTCTACAAATAGAAACTCTGTCATAACTTTTCCTGTCTAGATAAAATCAACAATCAAAACTACTTCTTGTCTTCATAGACACAACAGCCATAATTTCTGTCCTCATCAGATAAGCAAAAGATTTTCCATTCTTCACGACCACAACCACCTAACCTACTTCCTGTTGTCTATATAAAATCAGCAATCCTTCTTCAATCTTCATAGACAAAACTGTAAATTTAGATAAAACAGGCAACACTACTTCCTCTCTAAACTTAATCATCATTGTCATATCTGATGCCTTTATGATTTATATAAGTATTAGAATAACAACCACTTCCTGCCTATAAAGATAATTAAACATAGATCAACCCTTTGGAAAATTTATAATATGTAAATATTTGAGTTCACAATCAGGAAACAAAGTCAAACAATTATTGGTTTATAGTTATTTTTCACAATAGAATGTGTGTGATTCACGTTATTCACTTTCTCAATAAGAGTTTTTTAGTATTCAGCATAATCACTACAACACTAACCACTTACCAAGCTTACCCGACAGTCTACAACACTAACCACTAACCAAGCTTCCCCACAGTCTACAACCCTAACCACTAACCAAGCTTACCCACAGTCTACAACACTAACCACTAACCAAGCTTACCCTACAGTCTACAACACTAACCACTAACCAAGCTTCCCCACAGTCTACAACCCTAACCACTAACCAAGCTTACCCGACAGTCTACAACACTAACCACTTACCAAGTTTACCCGACAGTCTACAACACTAACCACTAACCAAGCTTACCCGACAGTCTACAACACTTACCACTTACCAAGTTTACCCGACAGTCGACAACAATAACCACTTACCCGACAGTCTACAACACTAACCACTAACCAAGCTTACCCGACAGTCTACAACACTAACCACTACCCACGCTTCCCCGACAGTCTACAACACTAACCACTGTAACCAAGCTTACCTGACAGTCTACAACACTTACCACTTACCAAGCTTACCCGACAGTCTACAACACTAACCACTAACCAAGCTTCCCCGACAGTCTACAACACTAACCACTACCCAAGCTTACCCGAAAGTCTACAACACTTACCACTTACCAAGCTTCCCCGACAGTCTACAACACTAACCACTGTACCCAAGCTTACCTGACAGTCTACAACACTAACCACTGTAACCAAGCTTACCCGACAATCTTCAACACTTACCACTAACCAAGCTTAACCGACAATCTTCAACACTAACCACTGTAACCAAGCTTACCCGACAATCTACAACACTAACCACTGTAACCAAGCTTACCCGACAATCTACAACACTAACCACTGTAACTAAGCTTACCCGACAATCTTCAACACTTACCACTAACAAAGCTTAACCGACAATCTTCAACACTAACCATTAACCAAGCTTATCCGACAATCTACAACACTAACCACTGTAACCAAGCTTCCCCGACAGTCTACAACACTAACCACGCTTACCAAACAGTCTACAACACTTACCAAGCTTACCCGACAGTCTACAACACTAACCACGCTTACCAAACAGTCTACAACACTTACCAAGCTTACCCGACAGTCTACAACACTAACCAAGCTTACCCGACAGTCTACAACACTAACCACTAACCAAGCTTTACAGACAGTCTACAACACTAACCACTATAACCAAGCTTACCCGACAGTCTACAACTGTATTAATGTAGGCCTCTGCCTCATGCATATTTGTCACCTTTATACTGCAAGAACAAAATTCATGCTTTAATTCTCTTTATATCTGAAAGATCATGACAGTATTTTATCTGAAACTTAGAACTATGTTACATGTAAATTAATGGAATTCAAATATATACATTGATATTTTGTATGTAACACTTATTTCAAATCCAATCTTGTGCAGCCAATAGTAAGCCAGCCAACAGATTCAACACATTATTCACAAGTTTACCTCCCCGCTTCAATCCCCCTCCTTGAAAATACCTGTACTGCATGATTCATTGCCCAAATACATCAGGCCACATATGTCAAACAAAGGCCTTTTGTTATAAGATTTCATTGAGTAAATTCTCCATATATGGCAAGTTTATTGTTGACTGATAATCTATCAATCTGATAACAAGTGACTCAAGACTGTGGCTTATTCTATGTTCACCTCAAAATAGACATGTTCAGTAGGCTCACCAGTAGCACTGGGTGTGCAATGTAGGGGGTAGAGTGATGGGGGAGACGAGTCACCGGTAGGACTGGGTGTGTATTGTAGGGGGAGAGTGATGGGGGAGGAAGAGTCACCAGTAGGACTGGGTGTGTATTGTAGGGGGAGAGTGATGGGGGAGGAAGAGTCACCAGTAGGACTGGGTGTGTATTGTAGGGGGAGAGTAATGGGGGAGGAAGAGTCACCAGTAGGACTGGATGTGTATTGTAGGGGGAGAGTGATGGGGGAGGAAGAGTCACCTGTAGGACTGGGTGTGTATTGTAGGGGGAGAGTGATGGGGGAGGAAGAGGCACCAGTAGGACTGGGTGTGTATTGTGGGGGGAGAGTGATGGGGGAGGAAGAGTCACCGGTAGGACTGGGTGTGTAATGTAGGGGGAGAGTGATGGGGGAGGAAGAGTCATCAGTAGGACTGGGTGTGTATTGTAGGGGGAGAGTAATGGGGGAGGAAGAGTCACCAGTAGGACTGGGTGTGTAATGTGGGGGGAGAGTGATAGGGGAGGAAGAGGCACCAGTAGGACTGGGTGTGTATTGTGGGGGGAGAGTGATGGGGGAGGAAGAGTCACCGGTAGGACTGGGTGTGTAATGTAGGGGGAGAGTGATAGGGGAGGAAGAGTCACCAGTAGGACTGGGTGTGTATTGTAGGGAGAGAGTGATGGGGGAGGAAGAGTCACCGGTAGGACTGGGTGTGTAATGTAGGGGGAGAGTGATGGGGGAGGAAGAGTCACCAGGAGGACTGGGTGTGTATTGTGAGGGGAGAGTGATGGGGGAGGAAGAGTCACCAGGAGGACTGGGTGTGTATTGTAGGGGGAGAGTGAGGGGGGAGGAAGAGTCACCAGTAGGACTGGGTGTGTAGTGTAGGGGGAGAGTGATGGGGGAGGAAGAGTCATCAGTAGGACTGGGTGTGTATTGTAGGGGGACAGTGATGGGGGAGAAGAGTCACCAGTAGGACTGGGTGTGTAATGTGGGGGGAGAGTGATAGGGGAGGAAGAGGCACCAGTAGGACTGGGTGTGTATTGTGGGGGGAGAGTGATGGGGGAGGAAGAGTCACCAGGAGGACTGGGTGTGTATTGTAGGGGGAGAGTGATGGGGGAGGAACAGTCACCAGTAGGACTGGGTGTGTATTGTAGGGGGAGAGTAATGGGGGAGGAAGAGTCACCAGTAGGACTGGGGGTGTATTGTAGGGGGAGAGTGATGGGGGAGGAAGAGGCACCAGTAGGACTGGGTGTGTATTGTGGGGGGAGAGTGATGGGGGAGGAAGAGTCACCGGTAGGACTGGGTGTGTAATGTAGGGGGAGAGTGATGGGGGAAGAAGAGTCACCAGTAGGACTGGGTGTGTATTGTGGGGGGAGAGTGATGGGGGAGGAAGAGTCACCTGTAGGACTGGGTGTGTATTGTAGGGGGAGAGTAATGGGGGAGGAAGAGTCACCAGTAGGACTGGGGGTGTATTGTAGGGGGAGAGTGATGGGGGAGGAAGAGTCATCAGTAGGACTGGGTGTGTATTGTAGGGGGACAGTGATGGGGGAGAAGAGTCACCAGTAGGACTGGGTGTGTATTGTAGGGGGGGGAGTGATGGGGGAGGAAGAGTCACCAGTAGGACTGGGTGTGTATTGTGAGGGGAGAGTGATGGGGGAGGAAGAGTCACCAGTAGGACTGGGTGTGTATTGTGAGGGGAGAGTGATGGGGGAGGAAGAGTCGCCAGTAGGACTGGGTGTGTATTGTAGGGGGGAGAGTGATGGGGGGGGAAGAGTCACAGGTAGGACTGGGTGTGTATTGTAGGGGGAGAGAGATGGGGGAGGAAGAGTCACCAGTAGGACTGGGTGTGTATTGTAGGGGGGAGAGTGATGGGGGAGGAAGAGTCACAGGTAGGACTGGGTGTGTATTGTAGGGGGAGAGTGATGGGGGAGACAAGTCACCAGTAGGACTGGGTGTGTAATGTAGGGGGAGAGTGATGGGGGAGGAAGAGTCACCAGTAGGAGTGGGTGTGTATTGTAGGGGGAGAGTGATGGGGGAGAAGAGTCACCAGTAGGACTGGGTGTGTATTGTAGGGTGAGAGTGATGGGGGAGAAGAGTCACCAGTAGGACTGGGTGTGTATTGTAGGGGGAGAGGGATGGGGGAGGAAGAGTCACCAGTAGGACTGGGTGTGAAATGTAGTGGGAGAGTGATGGGGGAGGAAGAGTCACCGGTAGGACTGGGTGTGTAAGGTAGGGGGAGAGGGATGGGGGAGGAAGAGTCACCAGTAGGACTGGGTGTGTATTGTGAGGGGAGAGTGGTGGGGGGGGAAGAGTCACCAGTAGGACTGGGTGTGTATTGTGAGGGGAGAGTGATGGGGGAGGAAGAGTCACCAGTAGGAGTGGGTGTGTATTGTAGGGGGAGAGTGATGGGGGAGAAGAGTCACCAGTAGGACTGGGTGTGTATTGTAGGGGGAGAGTGATGGGGGAGAAGAGTCACCAGTAGGACTGGGTGTGTAATGTAGGGGGAGAGTGATGGGGGAGGAAGAGTCACAGGTAGGACTGGGTGTGTATTGTAGGGGGAGAGGGATGGGGGAGGAAGAGTCACCAGTAGGACTGGGTGTGAAATGTAGGGGGACAGTGATGTCACCAGTGCGGGGCTGGGGGTTGAGAGGGTAAGGGTAAGACAAAGTGTATTGGCAGATTGTCTGATAATCTGTTGAATTCTTTTAACAAATTCTTCTATAAATACACACTTGCAAATTTATCATGTTTTAGAAATTGATGAAATTCTTTCAGGATATAAAAAATTCTAAAATCCTACAAAAAATCTATTCATACTTATACTGTTAAAACCATTTGTCCCATTAATACACCCCATTAGGATACCACCACAAATACTACCCCAGATACCACCACAAATACTACCCCAGATGCCACTACAACCAAAACGTAAACCATCCCATTCAACCTCAGCAATTCCCACAGAGTTTATTACATGTACACCTACATTTACGTCTCCAGGCTCTATGCCTCTCATCACCATGTGACAATCCGAATATGGATCCGTGAAAAGGACATTGCTCCATAATTAGCATACTCATCCAACTACATTGTGTACAGACCGATTTCAGGTAATTGTTACGAAAAATGCAAAAATTGGCCCTGTGCAAGTGTGCCACGCTATTGATTGGGCAATTTCAAAAGGCTTCAAAAAGTAAGGGCACCAACACAATACCCTAGCGATATCACTTGCAGGAACAAAGCAACTTCACATTTGCAGCAGCCGTATATTCCAACAGTCATTATATATAACTACACAAGGTCTGCCACCTCGCTGAATGTCAATCTAGTTTGATTCAAACAACTGCACAAAAATGTTATTGGTTTTAACAATGCAACCAAGTTGTAAGTACAACTTCACTTACTTGCATTGACTTTGTGACACTCCCACATGGAGCATGAAAACAGACCTTTCCTTCAGAACTTGTAACCAGCTATATATATATACACCATCATTAAAATTTGTAATGGTTCCATTGTTTTTATGAGTTTTCCCTCAACATGGAATAAAGAAGAAGTCTAGATCAGTTTAGACCAGTCACTTCTGTAACTGGCAAATTATTTGCGAAAAAGCCGCTAGAGACCTTGGGACACTTTTTTTCCATAAAATGCTGATTGGTATTATTTCCTTACCAAAGGACTACCGGTTAAGCGGCGTTAAGGGTCATTTCTGGCCTCATTGGGGATTTAGAATTAGTTGTTATATTCGTAATCTGGAACAAATGAAGTACACAAATATGAAATTTCAAATTCATACCACAACTGGTTTACTGGAGATATGGCATTATGAAGAGAGACATAAACCCGCATTTTGTAATAAAATGTCTGAATATCGTCTGTTGTGCGCTACAAGGTTGACAATTGGCCATTTTGAAGGAAATCAACTAAACACTCTTCAAATATTGAAAGCCTCCGCATGCATCAAACAAATATTTGACATGCTTAAACCATTGTCTTACCAGTGTTCTCTCGTATAAAGGAATTTATGTTTGTCACATGCAGAGGCTTTCATTTCTGCATGCTAACTGTCCAAAACATCATATTTTGTCCATTTTTGCATAGTGATGCTACTTTGTTGCTATGGTAGGGTAATCTATGCATGCACATTGAAAAAAATCTGCATCAAGAAAGATAGCCCCAATTACGAAAACATGCAAAAATTTGGAAATTGCTGTGGTTGAATGGGATGGTTTACGTTTTGGTTGTAGTGGCATCTGGGGTAGTATTTGTGGTGGTATCCTAATGGGGTGTATTATTGAGACAAATGGTTTTAACAGTATAAGTATGAATAGATTTTTTGTAGGATTTTAAAAATGTGTAAAATTTCAAAAGATTTTTTTTAACCAATATGGTGTTGATAACAGAAATTGGTAAATAAATTCAAATTTAACTTTTTATGAGGCCAAAAATGATCCATAACACCCAAATTCTTTTATTTATAAGTGTACTTCAAAAACATTATTTTCACCAGTAGGTTAAGTAGAGGTTATCGTCAGGTAAGGAGTGTAAAGGTTGTGTAGGCTTTTTTTCCACCGAGTTTATGTCAAAGCAAGGTCAACCCTAGATAGGAAATCCAGGGATTTCACACATGTACAGTACATGTAAACATAGCTAGACCTGTTTTATAAAACAAAAAGAAACTGCTTGTGTCGCTTGTCACTGATTATAATATAAATAACTTATAATTATACAGCCCTGTCATGATATATATTATTATTATATATATATACAAGTACATATCAAAGCACAATGAAAATGCTTTGTACATCATATACTTTTTGTGATATATGATAAAATATCCATTTTTAATGCCTAACAACAAGAAAGCTATATGTCGGTAACATTGAAAAATACCAAAAATACCAACATGAACATAAATATCTTAAAATCAAGGGCTGACAGACATGACCAAATTAACTTTATACACATTTCATTTAAGATCACAAAATCTACCAGCAATGCTGTTTGTTGTTGCATTAATTATTGCTGCATTATATATATTCTTTGTTTATATTGACCAGCTTACAATATTAAATGGCATGACAAACTTAAAACACCTTCAGCATGTTATAAGTTGTACTGTTTGTAGCTATATATATATAGCACTACACATTAGCGTACTGTCAATAGAATTCAGCAACTATCTTCAACTGAAATAATATTAAAAATACTTAATATAAAAAAACATTAAATTGAATATCTACACTGATCACAATCAAACCATATAAATCATACATTTTATGTACAGTGGAGTATTTTTGATGACAGTAAAAACGTCAATAACAACCATTGATTTTTGGGACTCAAATATTTGAGACTCGCTAACTTTTTGAGGACCAGTTACATATCTCTTAGTAATGGGACTCCTATAAAACAAATGAAAAAGATAGTCAGGATGTGACGTGTCTAAAAAGTTCTAGAAAATCACTGACCAACAAAATGTTTTTCTGTCATAATATAATATACTGTATACTATATACATATCGGTTAAAAAAAATATGAACATTTGATTTATAGAGCAGACTGCATTCACATTTATAAGCAATCGGCATTTTAAATCAACTACCTTTTTTTTAAATATTATAATTATGGTTTAAAAGAGCAGGTCAAGCAGTGGTGAATCATAGCTTTTATAGCTGCCCTCTCTAAATACCAAAACATGATCATTTACTTTTTGCTATTCCCCAGATAGACTTTTTCATGTTATATCATTTAGCCTTAGAAAAAAAATACATTAAGTTGTGATGTTATATACTGCTGTTTGATGCAGTATTTGTAATTCTTACTTCTAAATTGTTAAAAGCACTTGGCATGAAATTACAGTCCATTGTTGTGTTTTGTGTAAAATTAATTTTGATCGAAATGAATAAATGTGCATTACCTATTGACTTAAAGAGTTGTATGTCTTTTTAAATTCAATAACAGTCATCCACCTAATAAGCGCACCCAACCTTTTTTTACCTGGGAAAGAAGATGGGAGCGCTTAATGAAAACATGTCAAAAGGCTACTTCACTGCAGACCTGCCAATATATAATCTTCCGTCTTTTCACCAAAGACATTGTACCTTTTAGTGTTTACAAATTACTGTGCTATATATATATATAAGCCAGTGGTCTAACATGCGTTTCTGATTCAACATAAGCTAATTGTCTCTGACAAATTATATGATTTGTCCCTTACACAAAATTAAATGTTTCAAGCCAACTGATGACCAAACACGATCGTTTTCATTGACCGTCACATAATCATCCAATAGATAGATCTGTCTGTTCAAAACATCAGTTCCATTATTAAGTTCAAGAAGTTTTAGTCGTTTCACATTCTTTTTCCTGTTACTAACCTAGCTATTATCATCTAAATCAACTTTAAAACTTTCATCACAGCTTGAGACTGTGCCATTCGCCATTTTTTTCAGTGATTACGTTGACGGTTACGATTGTCTGGGAAAAACTCCCACAACATTGTCATTCTTCACTGAAGCACTATTTGGCAACTAGGAACAAGTCGTGGAGGCCAGTTTGAACACGGTTTGAGCACAAAAGGAATTGATTAAGCATATATACCCTTCATGTTTTCTTAAGTGCAAAGTGCACTTATTAGGTTGAATACGGTATGAAATATCTAGGAGTATATTTTTGGGTTACAGGGTACCCGAAAAAACTGTGTGTACTTTTGGGCATGAAATACTGCACAGAATCATGTAAAGTGCAGTTGTTTCAGTGTTACAGTATAGCCCCAAAAATGATTTCCTTAATTAACTCGCTCACCCCTGAAGACACATTTGAACTCCTCCAATCCAAAGATTGGAACAGTTCATTATGAAATTTCAGGGGTAAATGAGTTAATAGGTACAGCTGTACCATGACAAATTCATACCTCAACAAATACACTAAATATATTGTTTAAAAGTTACCATTTCATATTCATGACAGCATTTTCATTTTCTGAATTTGTAAAAACTTGTGAACAACCTTTTTTTTAAAAGAGTGGAAAATGGTCTAATGATCGATCATAAAATAAGTCTAATAGCGTTAATTATGTAGGTTATACCTATGTTTCTATTAATAACTAGAATTAGAATCCCAAGTACATTATGGTGATAGCAATGAGAATTTAATGATTAATTTTAGTTTCAGTTATATGATGATTTCATAAATTAAACAAATACCTGTACCGTACGTATATATATTTCTGCAGGATGTAATATTTAAAAAGCTGATAGCTTTACATCCCTGTTCCGGTTTTAACAAGGACATTAAGCAACAGTACTGTACACATACATTTATTATTGTATAAAATGCTAAAATTAATGAAGTCAAAGTGAATTACATAAAAAAGTCCATATACACATATATAAATACACAATACAACTGTATGATATAAATATATGTATTATGTAAATCTTGTGTCTATTTTTTAGGGTTTTTTCTGTTATTTTGGAAACCTCCATTTTCTTTAGGCTTGGGAAATATATATCATTATATGGCATATTTAAGTATCTGAAACATTTTTTCTCCTTTTTTAAAAACGAACTGTTGTCTCAAGTCCTTCTTTTACATTAAAACAATACACTGATTTTCAGAGATTTACAGGAAATAAATATATATTAATCTCCCCATCCCCCAATTTTATATCTTCTCATGGATCTGACAAAAACTTTCACTTTACAGCATTAATGGAATGTCATACATAATGCAACCTGAACAAAGACCTACATATATACCTATACTTACCTACATTGGTCTAGATTCAAACAAAGACCTACATATACCTACACTTACCTACATTGGTCTAGATTCAAACAAAGACCTACATATACCTACACTTACCTACATTGGTCTAGATTCAAACAAAGACCTACATATACCTACACTTACCTACATTGGTCTAGATTCAAATGAAGACCTACATATACCTACACTTACCTACATTGGTCTAGATTCAATTCAAACAAAGACCTACCTATACCTACACTTACCTATATTGGTCTAGATTCAAACAGAGACCTATATATACCTACAATTCCCTACATTGGTCTAGATTCAAACAAAGTCCTACATATACCTACACTTATCTACATTGGTCTAGATTCAATTCAAACAAAGACCTACCTATACCTACACTTACCTATATTGGTCTAGATTCAAACAGAGCCCTACATATACCTACACTTAACTACATTGGTCTAGATGCAAACAAGGACCTATATATACCTACACTTCCCTACATGGGTCTAGATTCAAACAAGGACCTATATATACCTACACTTCCCTACATTGGTCTAGATTCAAACAGAGACCTATATATACCTACACTTACCTACATTGGTCTAGATTCAATTCAAACAAAGACCTATATATACCTACACTTCCCTACATTGGTCTAGATTCAAACAAAGACCTACATATACCTACACTTACCTACATTGGTCTAGTTTCAGACCTACATATACCTACACTTATCTACATTGGTCTAGATTCAGACCTACATATACCTACACTTATCTACATTGGTCTAGATGCAAACAAGGACCTATATATACCTACACTTACCTACATTGGTCTAGATTCAAACAAAGCCCTACATATACCTACACTTACCTCTATTGGTCTAGATTCAATTCAAACAAAGACCTATATATACCTTCACTTCCCTACATTGGTCTAGTTTTAGACCTACATATACCTACCCTTACCTACATTGGTCTAGATTCAAACAAAGTCCTACATATACCTACACTTACCTACATTGGTCTAGATTCAAACAAAGTTGAACATTGTTTAGCAATGTTGACAAACCTTATATAAGATACAAATCTTTAAAATTCTTGGCATTCCACCGATTTACACAAGAGAAAGGTGAAAATCTGGCTTTATAGCCAGTGGCCAAACAGTGTCTGGTATGTATATACACTATCCAGATATGGCACTAGGTGGTCAAACTGGACACATGCTTCACTGATTATACTGACCATGGCTTTACCAGCTAAACACTTTAAAACTCATTAAATTCACCTAAATAAATTAAGTGTCAATGTCAGAGGAAGACAAATTAGTCTATTTTAATCCAAGTGTTTCTCCACAATATATATTCTAACATGACTTACATAAAGCTTGACTTTATTTGATAGATCTGCTATCATTATTTTTAATTTAATTTTCATTCATCTTTTCAATGGAATTTATTGGACGGCAAAAAACAAACAATGAAAATATCTTATATTATATATATGTTATTTTATGCTTATCTTTTTACCTATATGCATAACTTTACACATTCAAATTAAGCTTTTAAAACTATTCTGACATGTACAGTTTTAAGTTAAGAATATTTACATTCTATGTGGGCTTTACAAATAATTATAAATTTGAAAAAAAAGGATGTTGACTGAATTAACTCAAACATTAACCCATTCACCCCTAAAGTCACATATGAACCTTACCAAATCAAATACTAGGCAAGTCCAGTTTAGGTATGTAGGGGTGAATGAGTTAAATATGGATCTAGCAATCAGAAACTTGCCCATACCACAGCCACCCATCCACCTGTCTTTTTGACAGGCAGTTTATGAAAGGGACCTATTTTGACAAGACAACTTTCCACTATATAACCTTACTATTGTTTATCAATTTTGAAGGCAGTTTTTTATAATTTGTTATAATATCAATGTTTTGGACAGGGACATTTGAAATCCTGGCTAAAAGCGATTCGGAATGCAGGTTAAAACACTTCAATGGATTATTTTGTTACAAATGTGATGACCTTTCTTCTCTGCACTTATTATTTTAGTCCTTAATTGAAATATATGTGAAAACATTTTTTTTTTATTTAAGTCCATCGTCTATTATGAGACAACCTGGAAACTCAAGACACCTTCAGATCTCTATAGCTGAACACTTCCATGACAATTGCCTAGAGTATTTTTCCCCCTGGAGAATTTGGAATTAAGCTGTATTTTCCCAAAATCAAGAAATATCCCCCCCCCACACATACACACACACACACACACACACTACCTAAAAATACAAATATTATATAAAAAAAAAACCAGAAAAATTTGAGAAAATCACATAGGGTCATGAATACAATTTTTCATTGTGAAGAGATAGGAACTGACAAACCTTCTTCTGGTTGTATTTCCTGTGAAAATATATATTTTTCAATATTGAGAAAATGCCACAATACCCCACCCCACCCCCAAACTGATAAATTAAGGCACATCGCCCCTGTGGAAAGAGATTAAGAAAATAATGAGATAATACAGAAGGACTTGAGCTATATAGTACAAAGTCACTTAGCTCACAAAACCTTGTATCATAAACAATATACAATCTAAAATATTTACATTGAAGAAAATAATGTTCACATAAGGCTGAATGACCTGCATGTGTTACTTACGAGTGTGGTTTCGTCGTTGAGGTGCTTGCCAATGCTGTCTCCATCTTCACTACCCTGAGATGATGTACTGGCACTACCCTGCTGGAGTTCACTTCCATCCGAATTTGGCGAATTTTGAAATGGACGAAGGCGCTCTTTGATATTCTGTAGAGCGATCTGGTGGTAGACGCTCCTTGTGATTTTATTAGGGGCTCCTGTAGGAGTTCCAGAACCACTCTGGTTGATATCCGGCTTTAAAGGTATGTTAGGCGACATTTCCTTACCAGAGTCGTCACTTTTGAAACGATTATGTAAAGTGTCCCTAATTTTGATCAGCATATGCCGACCATCTTGATCGGGGAGGAAGGGTCGGCGCCCAGGAGTTGCCCCGGACCGGCTGACATTGGTACCACCTCCCACGGTATTTTTGTCCCTTTGCATCATAAGAATGGATGCACATGTGTGATAACTTCAATACTCTAGTATTATCCACCTGGTATGGGAAAATACACACACATTTGTCGTAATCCCAATCACAGGAGTAGAAAATCACAATTATTCCTTACATTATTAGGTATCCACAGTGACCATATAATACAATGTAGATCCCAATATTGAGAATCACCACCAATCAATTATTTATTACATGTTTGAATTTATAATAAATCCTTTTGCTGTGATTCAATCAAATTGGATTCAATTTCAAACTGGCGAAAATGTAGTAGGAGTAATTAATCCAAACCGGTCTTCAAAATAATCCGAAACTTTGGTCCTCTCTGGATATTCCTCGATGACCTTGACCGAGTATTCTGTATAGGATACACAAGTAGAAAACGTCAACAAAAGCAGGACATGCACACAAACACACACATATACGATTTTTATTAAATAATATTATTGACTTCCAACGTGTCATATATATTTGACAACTTCCAGAGGTACTAATCTGAGATTTATTTAGACTCCTACTTTTTTCGGACACTGTACGAGACACGGCAACATGTTGCTACCCAAGTTATAATGTATGTGGGCTAACACTTGTTGATAGTCATGCAGTCCCCAACGAGAATACACTAAATTACATAAGTCTTTGTTTATACAATCAATAACAACGTGTACTTGACATAAAGTAAGTATGTATTTACAATCGGTGTGTGTCAGAGCCGCCGCCATGTTGCTTCACTAAGTAAGTTTCGATGTACAGTGGTACGTTATCGAGAGTAGACGACGTCGCGGCAGTGCACCTGGGCCAGCTTCAGACAAAGCTAAGATACTCACAATTTCAATCAACAATATGATGATATAAAATTACATTAAATGTCAAAACTTACCCGAAAATCTGTCTCATTTTGTCCGTAGGACTCCTCTAAATTTGAATACCACGATCGGGGTGCGAATGTTGGAATTTGAGTGAAGGGGAGGGCAAGTCACAAATTGTGACCTAAATGCTATTTGAGTAAAGAAACCATATAAAACCATTCCGTTGTTTTCAATCTCGAATTATGTTTAATTTAAACCAATTAAGAACAATTAATGTGATTCCGTTACGCACAATGTTCAAATTAAACAATGTAGTACGGAGATTGCGGAAAATACCTGCACCCCTACAAATACACAGCATGATAGCATAGTCCTAGATGCCAAGTGCTGTGTATGATTGACATACGCTACGCCCATTTGCTACATTGTTGACATTCCTCAGTGATCACGTGACGTGATAATACAGGCCGTACACTCAATAAAACAAAGGCTATTTATAATATCAGAAAGATCTCGCCAAATGGATCAGTTTGCAGATCAACAAGGCAGTAGCCAAGTAAACATAGAGTTATTTTTTGAACAACTTCGACGAAAGTAGGAAAATAAAGATAAAACGTCAGTGTTTTAGAGCGATGTTATAGACAGAGAACACCTGTATACTGAAATGTGAATCGTAGCTTTAGGTGAAATACTTATCGACGGAATAGCCAGGTATCGGTCTATTTAGATTGCAAGTTTCGCTATCATCACTTACATATACATACGCTGAAAAGTAGGTCAGTAAGTCACAAACACCCCCGGGTATTATATACGGTAGCCGATATGTAAAAAATCTGTTATTATGTAGATTTCGTTTATTATAGGAGAATAAATGCACATATCTGCATAACACGAGTTATTATCATTTGGGACATAAAAATTAGTTTCATATTCTTATATATAAAGACACCAGAATTTGTTCACTCCAGATTTATTGATTTGAGATTTTTAGTTTGTTTAGTCTCCATTGACGGTCACAGGTGATGATGCAGTCGGTCTTCACGAATCAATGACCGTGGAGGAGAGGAGACCGCCATACGAGGGACGGCCTCCGTGACCGCCTGACGCTAATTAGGTACACACGCACCTGTGCGACCACGTGTGCGCGGCGGGGTGGCGAGGTGCTGTCAGGTCACGGCGAAGAACCATACTTTCAATGGTTTGTCCATCAATCACACAGCTGGACACGCCCATTTATGATTACTATGCAATTTTAGAAATCACAGAAAAAATGCAGTGATTATTCGTACGCCTTGCATGAGACAGTTAGCACTTTCAGCTATATAATGGTCAAATCATGACTTAAAAAAAGAAAGAAGGAATGACGAGGGGCAAAAACGTTATACCGGCCTTAAACTATCAGCATAACACTCTCGGGTATGTATAGGGATTTTCAATAACTTTAATTCTTAAATGTCAATAAATTATAAAGATTAAGCCTCTAAGTTTTACTTTTTACACAAACAATTAAACGTTTCGCAACGTTTCAAGACCGACTGGTCCCTTTGTCAAGCTATGACTGAGTGCTATCACATATTTCCCAAACTGATGAATCTTATTGAAGAACAAAACTCCCAGGAACTGTGTCTTTGTTTGTACAGATGGACTAGCCCGGGACCAATGGCGATGTCTTTGTCTGTTCATACGGACTAGCCCGGGACTAGGGACTATGCCTTTATCTGTACAGATGGATTAGCTAGAGACCAGGGACTATGTCTTTGTCTGTACAGAATGACAAGTTCGGGACCAGGAACAATGTCTTTGTCTGTACAGAAAACCAGTCCGGGACCAGAAATTATGTCTTTGTCTGTACAGATAGACTAGCTCGGGACCAGGAACTATGTCTTTGTCTGTACAGATAGACTAGCTTGGGACCTGGAACTATGTCTTTGTCTGTACAGATAGACTAGCTTGGGACCAGGAACTATGTCTTTGTCTGTACAGATAGACTAGCTTGGGACCTGGAACTATGTCTTTGTCAGGAACTATATCTTTGTCTGTACAGGTGGACTAGCTCGGGACCAGTATCTATATCTTTGTCTGTACAGATAGACTAGCCCGGGATCAAGGACTATGTTTTTGTCTGTACAGAATGACAAGTTCGGGACCAGGGACTATGTTTTTGTCTGTACAGATAGACTAGCCCGGGACCCGTAACTATATCTTTGTCTGTACAGATAGACTAGCTTGGGACCTGGAACTATGTCTTTGTCTGAGCAGATCGACTAGTTCGGGACCAGGAACTATGTCTTTGTCTGAGCAGATGGTCTAGATCGGGACCAGGAGCTATGTCTTTCAGTCTGTACAGATGAAATAGCCCGGGACCAGAAACTATTTACATACTGTATTTTCAATAACACTCATTGTGTCATATTAAGACAATAACATAAAAGACCACAGCTTTACTATTGAACGCAATTAATAAACTCACCAAATTTTAATTAAAATCAAGATGTGGGGTACTGTGTTGAAAAGTCAAACGCGTGGAGGGAAATCGGTAACCTCATTCCAAAACATTGAACTTTATGCATTGTAGAGGCTCCTGTTTTGATCGGGACCGGCCGTGGCGTTATCATCTTTGACGAATGTAGTTCTGTATGCCCTATGCTGTTGAATGCCCTATGTTGTTGAATATCTTTGACGAATGTAGTTCTGTATGTCATATGTTGTTGAATATCTTTGACGAATGTAGTTCTGTATGCCCTATGTTGTTGAGTATCTTTGACCAATGTAGTTATGTATGCCCTATGTTGTTGAATGTCTATGTGTTTCTTGAGTTAAACTTGTTATCATTAAAGATACCTGTGTGTATAAAATATCGTTACTATGGTTCGAATTGACTGTTTTATCAAATAACCCTTTTCTGCGCAAGTATATGTCCGTGCTGACCAATGTGCCGGAACTGGACTTGAAACTCGACCGATCATATTGCGAAACGCTGTATGCAGCGCTGGCAGTCTGACAGTTCCGAGACGTCATATTGTTTCCGGCGCTAGATGATAGCAGTATAGCTCGGTCTTAATCAATCACCATCATTTGGAAAATACTTTTTTTTTAAATTCTAATGAAGCAAGCGAAACCTTAACATTGTATTCCACGCGTGATTGATAAGGTTACCAGTGGGACCGCTGAATCGGCTGGAGCCTCACAAATGTCAATGACATTGGAATTCGTTTACAGTGTTGAGTTTACACTTATATTTAATGAGTCCAGCCACGAGTCCCTCATTACAGGCTCCAAGTCAAGTGTCCACATAGTAATCTGTATAATCGCATAATGTTTGGAATCCAAATTAATACAAGTACGGGCATTCCTTTATCAGTAATTGTGTTTCATACTTTAAATGCCTGTAGCTCGCCGTTTGTTATCTTTAGATAGAATCTTTGTATGTCTATTGCGCTGTTCCTTTCCCACTAAAATACTCTTCAGTTCTTTACAAACAAAGGCGGCCAGAGGAAGTCATTGTCCACATACTTACTTGTCCTCCTTAAGAGATTATTCCGGGCCATTGAAACAATCTTGCATGATTAATTATAGTAAAAGTACTTCTGCTGGAGGGGGTTGGTTAGAATTCCGGAAAATCGCGCTTCCGGTTTACTGTTAAAAAGTTACAATCACCCTCTTCATTTTCCCCGCAAATTGTAGCAACATTCGCATTTTTATTAAGCAGATCAAGCACTTCTCTAGCTACGGAATTAAATATCCATTGAAATAATCATGAAAAATGAATATTTTTATGAATAAATCAAACAACAAATCATAGCCATGAAAAACAATTGGACTTACTGTTGTAATGGTTCCGCGTTTTACCCCTTCATGCTGTAAGCGGGAACGTATGTCCATAAATGTTACTAGCTAAATAGGTTCTATATATTAACGTTTACAAGCCAATAAGTCGTGGAAAAGAATTTTTACTAGATGAATCTAGCTATATGGGTCATGTTGATCAAGACCGTTTACTTGATGAATAAATTAGGTTTATCGGCGAACATTTACTGTATAACTAATGGAATGTATTATCCGAATAAGTTATGTTTGTCAATGAACGTATCCTGGATGAACACATGTTATCAAAGGACGTTTACCGGCTGAATTTATTATGTTTTGTCCTCGAATTACAAGATTTTCGAGAACTACTTTAGTCTCATTTAACCTTCAATCAAGTAAGGACACCAAATACTATTCTTTGCAATGTTCATCTCTTGATTACGACAATTATCCCCCATCAACCAAGCTTAATGTCTTTCTTATTAATGTGCGTTGTGTTAGCCTGTTATGCTACGTACCCAGGGTTTACTATCGGAGAGGATACAATGAAGGCGATTGTGGTCGTCATGGTGACGTAATCAGTTTTTACCTTTATCAAAGACCCGTTCGTAGTATGTGGCCTGCATACTTTATTGATTATAAAGGAAGACATCGTGATGGGTGCCACATGTGGTTCCGAAAACGCTTACCCTTATGAAGCACTTGGTTTTGCCTCGTTTTAAATCTTTGCCTGGCACTAAACGCCCGTGTGCTTAAGTCGTGGCGTGGCGTCTATTGCTTTTTCTAAAGATTCAAACAACTTAGAGTAATCCTACCTGAAAATAGGCTTTTTGGAGTAAGGAAAAATTGCATTTGCCCCACCACATTTCAAGGTCAAAGGGTGTAAACATGATGATTTCCAAAAGGGTATTTGGTATTTTGCTTACAGGTAAAGGGCTGCTGAAACTCGACTTTGTTGAAAATAGATGAAAAAATATTTTTTTTAGATGTTATAGACACCAGCATAAGTGGTGTTCATTGCACTGTTGTATATCTAAGTGCAGAATATTACAAATTTTATTTTACAAATATCATCATGCCAGAAACATTTTTGAATGTCAAATTGATGTTGCTGGAAACGATATGGTGTCAGTACGGAATGCCTCCCCCGATAGCGTCCAATTCCCCTCTTTCTCCCCCTGCCAAAGAAGGTTTCGGATGACAACCGTCCATGAGAATGTCCCGACGGATGGATAATCGATCCCAATTTGGCACAATGGTCTTGAGCATGTATATTACATAGTTCGTATTAGACTATTGGAAGAATGTGCCGAGAAGGTACTGGGGCGTGGGGAAAGTGGTGTGGGGAAGATGTTGTGGAGAGAAGTAGTGTGGGAAAGGTATTATGAGGAAAAGTGGTGTGGGAAGGTTGTTTAAGGAAGATTGTGTGGGGAAGGTTATGTGGGGTAGGTGTTGTGGGGAAGGTGGTGTGGGAAGGTGGTGTGGGGTAGGTGGTGTGGGAAGGTGTTGTGGGGAAGGTGGTGTGAGGTAGGTGATGTGGGAAGGTGGTGTGGGGTAGGTGTGTGGGAAGGTGTTGTGGGGAAGGTGGTGTGGGGAAAGTATTGTGGGGAGAAGTGCCGTGAGGAAGGTGTAGTGGCGAAGTAGTTGTGGGGAAGGTATTGTGGGAAATTCATGTGGAGAAGGTGTTGTGAGGAAGGTGGTGTGGGGAAGGTGTTGTGAGGAAGGTCGTGTGGGGAAGGTGGTGTGGGGAAGGTGTTGTGGGAAGGTGTTGTGAGGAAGGTGGTATGGGGAAGGTGTTGTAGGGAAGATGTTGTAGGAAAGGTGTTGTGGGGAAGGTGTTGTAGGGAAGGTGTTGTGAGGAAGATGTTGTTGGGAAGGTGTTGTGGGGAAGGTGTTGTGAGGATGATGTTGTTGGGAAGGTGTTGTGGGGAAGGTGTTGTGGGGAAGGTGTTGTAGGGAAGGTGTTGTAGGTAAGGTGTTGTGAGGAAGATGTTGAGGGGAAGGTGTTGTGGGTAAGGTTGTGTGGGGTATGTGCTTTGTGGGGTATGTGTTGTGGGGAAGGTGGTGTGGGGTAGGTGTGGTGAGAAAGGTTGCTTGGGCAAGGTTGAATGGGGAAGATTGTGTGGGGTATGTGTTGTGGGGAAGGTGTTGTGAGGAAGGTTGTGTGGGGTATGTGTTGTGGGGAAGGTTGTGTGGAGTATGTGTTGTAGGGAAGGTGTTGTAGGGAAGGTTGTATGGAGTATGTGTTGTAGGGAAGGTGTTGTAGCTAAGGCTGTGTGGGGTAGGTTGTTGTGGGGAAGATGTTGTGGGGAAGGTTATGTGAGGTATGTGTTGTGGGGAAGGTGGTGTGGGGTAGGTGTGGTGAGGAAGGTGATGTGGGGAAGGTTGTGTTGGGAAGGTTGTGTGGGGAAGGTTGTGTGGGGAAGGTTTTGTGGGATATGTGTTGTGGGGTATGTGTTGTGGGGTATGTGTTGTGGGGAAGGTTGTGTGGGGTATGTGTTGTGGGGAAGGTTGTGTGGAGTATGTGTTGTAGGGAAAGGTGTTGGGGGAAGGTTGTGTAGGGTATGTGTTGTGTGGGGTATGTGTTGTGGGGAAGGTGTTGTGGGGTATGTGTTGTGTGGGTATGTGTTAAGGGGAAGGTTGTGTGGTGTAGGTGTTGTGGGGAGGGTTGTGTGGGGTATGTATTGTGGGGAAGGTGGTGTGGGAAAGGTTGCTCGGGAAAGGTTGTGTGGGGTATGTGTTGTGGGGAGGGTTGTGTGGGGTATTGTTGTGTGGAAGGTGTTGTGGGGTATGTGTTGTGGGGTATGTGTTGTGGGGAAGGTTGTGTGGGGAAAGTTGCGTGGGGAAGGTTGTGTAGGGAAGGTTGTGTGGGGTATGTATTGTGGGGTATGTGTTGTGGGGAAGGTGTTGTGGGGAAGGTGTTGTAGGGAAGGTTGTGTGGGGAAGGTGTGGAAGGTGTTGTAGGGAAGGTGGGGAAGGTGTTGTGGGGAAGGTGTTGTGGGGAAGGTGGGGAAGGTGTCGTGGGGAAGGTGGGGAAGGTGTTGTGGGGAAGGTGGGGAAGGTGTCGTGGGGAAGGTGGGGAAGGTGTTGTGGGGAAGGTAGGGAAGGTGTTTTGGGGAAGGTGTTCTGGGGAAGGTGGGGAAGGTGTTGTAGGGAAGGTGTTGTGGGGAAGGTGGGGAAGGTGTTGTCGGGAAGGTGGGAAAGGTGTTGTGGGGTAGGTGTTGTGGGGAAGGTGTGGTGGGGAAGGTGGGGAAGGTGTTTTGGGGAAGGTGTTCTGGGGAAGGTGGGGAAGGGGTTGTAGGGAAGGTGTTGTGGGGAAGGTGGGGGGGGAAGGGGGGGAAGGTGTCGTGGGGAAGGTGGGGAAGGTGTTGTGGGGAAGGTAGGGAAGGTGTTTTGGGGAAGGTGTTCTGGGGAAGGTGGGGAAGGTGTTGTAGGGAATGTGTTGTGGGGAAGGTGTTGTGGGGAAGGTGTTGTAGGGAAGGTTGTGTGGGGAAGGTGTGGAAGGTGTTGTAGGGAAGGTGGGGAAGGTGTTATGGGGAAGGTGTTCTGGGGAAGGTGGGGAAGGGGTTGTAGGGAAGGTGTTGTGGGGAAGGTGGGGAAGGTGTTTTGGGGAAGATGTTCTGGGGAAGGTGGGGAAGGTGTTGTAGGGAAGGTGTTGTGGGGAAGGTGTTGTGGGGAAGGTGTTGTAGGGAAGGTTGTGTTGGGAAGGTGTTGTGGGGAAGGTGGGGAAGGTGGGGAAGGGGGGGAAGGTGTTGTGGGGAAGGTGTTGTTGGGAAGGTGTTGTGGGGAAGGAGTTGTGGGGAAGGTGTTGTAGGGAAGGTTGTGTGGGGAAGGTGTGGAAGGTGTTGTAGGGAAGGTGGGGAAGGTGTTATGGGGAAGGTGTTCTGGGGAAGGTGGGGAAGGTGTTGTAGGGAATGTGTTGTGGGGAAGGTGTTGTGGGGAAGGTGTTGTGGGGTAGGGGTTGTGGGGAAGGTGTTGTGGGGAAGGTGTTGTGGGGTAGGTGTTGTGGGGAAGGTGTGGTGGGGAAGGTGGGGAAGGTGTCGTGGGGAAGGTGGGGAAGGGGTTGTGGGGAAGGTGTTGTGGAGAAGGTGTTGTTGGGAAGGTGTTGTGGGGAAGGTGGGGAAGATGGGGAAGGTGTTGTGGGGAAGGTGTTGTTGGGAAGGTGTTGTGGGGAAGGTGGGGAAGGTGGGGAAGGGGGGGAAGGTGTTGTGGGGAAGGTGTTGTGGAGAAGGTGTTGTTGGGAAGGTGTTGTGGGGAAGGTGGGGAAGGTGGGGAAGGGGTTGTGGGGAAGGTGTTGTGGAGAAGGTGTTGTTGGGAAGGTGTTGTGGGGAAGGTGGTGTGGGGAAGGTGTTGTAGGGAAGGTTGTGTGGGGAAGGTGTGGAAGGTGTTGTAGGGAAGGTGGGGAAGGTGTTATGGGGAAGGTGTTCTGGGGAAGGTTGGGCAGGTGTTGTAGGGAAGGTGTTGTGGGGAAGGTGGGGAAGGGGTTGTGGGGAAGGTGTTGTGGAGAAGGTGTTGTTGGGAAGGTGTTGTGGGGAAGGAGTTGTGGGGAAGGTGTTGTAGGGAAGGTTGTGTGGGGAAGGTGTGGAAGGTGTTGTAGGGAAGGTGGGGAAGGTGTTGTGGGGAAGGTGTTGTGGGGAAGGTGTTGTGGGGTAGGTGTTGTGGGGAAGGTGTGGTGGGGAAGGTGGGGAAGGTGTTTTGGGGAAGATGTTCTGGGGAAGGTGGGGAAGGTGTTGTAGGGAATGTGTTGTGGGGAAGGTGTTGTGGGGAAGGTGTTGTAGGGAAGGTTGTGTGGGGAAGATTGTGTGGGGAAGGTTGTGTGGGATAGGTGTTGTGGGGAAGGTTGTGTGGGGAAAGTGGTATGGGGAAGGTTGTGTGGGGAAGGTGGTATTGGGAAGGTTATGTGGGGTATGTGTTGTGGGAAAGGTGGTGTGGGGAACGTTGTGTGGGGAAGGTGGTATGTGGAAGGTGGTGTGGGGAAGGTGTTGTGAGGAAGGTGTTGTGGGGTAGGTGGTGTGTGTAAAGTTGTATGGGGAAGGTTGCGTGGGGAAGGTTTTGTGGGGTAGGTGTTTTGGGGAAGGTTGTGTAGGAAGGTGATGTGGGAAGGTGATATGGGAAGGTGATGTGGAGAAGGTCCCGTCGGGACAGTTGTGTGTGGAAGGTTGTGTGGGGAAAGTGTTGTGGGTAAGGTGTTGTGGGTAAGGTGATGTGGGAAGGTAATGTGGGATGGTGATGCGGGAAGGTCCCGTCGGGACAGTTGTGTATGGAAGGTTGTGTGAGGATAGTGTTGTGGGAAAGGTGGTGTGCGGTAGGTGTTTTGGGGTAGGTTATGTGGGGAAGGTGGTTAGGGAAGATCGTGGGGAACAGATAGAGCTAGGAAGGTACTATGCTGTCGAGAAAGTGATTGCTGAAGGGAAGCTGGTGTAGGGGAGGTGGTAATGTGGTGTCGAGAAGGGGTTAGGTGGTGTCGGGGATGTGGTTATAAGTAGATGTTTCGGGGATGTGGTAAGGTGGTGTCGGAGATGTGGTAAGGTGGTGTCGGGCATGTAGAAACGTGGTGTCGGGGATGTGGTTATACGTGGTGTTTGGAAGGGGTAAGGTGTGTCGGGGATGTGGTAAGGTGCTGTCGGGGATGTAGAAACGTGGTGTCGGGGATGTGGAAACGTGGTGTCGGGGATGTAGAAACGTGGTGTCGGAGATGTGGAAACGTGGTGTCGGGGATGTGGTAAGGTGGTTTTGGGAAGGAGGTAAGGTGTGTCGGGGATGTGGTAAGGTGGTGTCGGGGATGTGGAAGGTGGTGTCGGGGATGTAGAAACGTGGTGTCGGAGATGTGGAAACGTGGTGTCGGGGATGTCGTTATACGTGGGGTCCGGAGTGAGGTAAGGTGTGTCGGGGATGTGGCAGGGTGGTGTCGGGGATGTGATAAGGTGGTGTCGGAAGGGGGGTTAGGTGGTGTCGAGGATGTTGTAAGGTGGCGGGGAAATGGAAAGGTGTTGTCGGGGATGTGGTAAGGTTATGTCGGGAAGGTGGTAGATGGTGTCGGGGATGTGGTAACGTGGTGTCGGGAAGGTGGCAAGGTGGTGCCGGGGATGTGGTAGCGTGGTGTCGAGGATGTGGTAACGTGGTGTCGGGAAGGGGGTTAGGTGGTGCCGGGGATGTGTCAACGTGGTGTCGGGGATGTGGTAACGTGGTGTCGGGGATGTGTCAGCGTGGTGTCGGGGATGTGGTAACGTGGTGTCGGGAAGGTGGCAAGGTGATGCCGGGGATGTGGTAACGTGGTGTCGAGGATGTGGTAACGTGGTGTCAAAGAGGGGGTTCGGTGGTGCCGGGGACGTGGTAACGTGGTGTCGGGAAGGTGGCAAGGTGGTGCCGGGGATGTGGTAGCGTGGTGTCGAGGATGTGGTAACGTGGTGTCGGGAAGGGGGTTAGGTGGTGCCGGGGATGTGTCAACGTGGTGTCGGGGATGTGGTAACGTGGTGTCGGGAAGGTGGTAACGTGGTGTCGGGAAGGTGATAACGTGGTGTCGGGAAGGGGGTAACGTGGTGTCGGGGATGTGGTAACGTAGTGTCGGGAAGGTGGTAACATGGGGTCGGGAAGGGGGTAACGTGGCGTCGGGGATGTGGTAACGTGGTGTCGGGGATGTGGTTATGTGGTGCCGGGGATGTGGTAACGTGGTGTCGGGAAGGTGGTAGCGTCGTGTCGGAGATGTGGTTAGGTGGTGCCGGGGATGTGGTAACGTGGTTTCGGGAAGGTGGTAGCGTCGTGTCGGAGATGTGGTGAGGTGGTGCCGGGGATGTGGTAACGTGGTGTCGGGAAGGTGGTAACGTGGTGTCGGAGATGTGGTAAGGTGGTGCCGGGGATGTGGTAACGTGGTGTCGGGAAGGTGGTAGCGTCGTGTCGAGAATAGTAAGTTGATTTGTACCGTCTAAACATTGATTTTTCAGTTAAAAAACTATGAAGACATATCTGTGTAATTGAATGTGGGCAACCATCTGAATAATTGAATATTGTTCATGACTCGGGGAGATTAAATACCGGAACGTAAAACTTCCAATGAATTAGTGAAGACACTGTATGTATGTGACTGGTGAAGTTCGGGGCCGCTGGAATCCCTGGAATGTCCCAAGACTACTTCCAACTTTGTTTAGATCGGGCATGGAATTTTGAGTGATATTAATCTTTCTTTCTTATCATTCCATCCTTATTGTCCGTAAATAACTATTGTTTCCTAAACGTCCCTGATATATATTCTATTCACGTCCATGTGAAAACGATACTTTCCGCACATTTCACGAAACTGACAACATAATCGTGCGGAATTTACATAGATATTAATCTCCCATATTTACCCCTTAAATATGCAATTTGGAAATCAATTTTCTCAACTTCGTATATCTTTGTTTTAGACAAAGGACTTTTGAAATGACTTGCGTGATTGGCTAAGTAAATGTTAAGTAGATCTAAGGAATGTTAGCTATGTCAGATACCTCCTGGCTACCGGACAGTCGCCACCCTTTCGTGTTGTTTACAGACAAAACGTCGGCCAGCCGATGTAAGCTGACGGATTTCTACAGCAGATGTAATGCCATATTGTCTCTCAAAACACTGCAGAATCTTGCACGTGCATAACATACATACCACGTTTTTGTTGACTGCGGCCAGTACACGACACAAAAAGTGATGGTGGTCGGATAATTATGTCGACGTGACGTCTTGACTTGTGAACATTTTAGTATAAGTTGATACGAGTTCCTTGATAAAACAAAAATACACAAGTTTCTGTCAGTTTATTACGATATATTAATATGGAAATGTTGGGAGGAAAAAACAATTAACGCTGGCCATTCAACCTTCCTTAGTTATTTTCAGTTATTACCTATCCACACACAGTCGTTGGCCGTTTCTTAAATATACCGCGACGTATCAGGTTCTTGTCCCAACTTTAGGAAAATAAATAAGGATCGGTCATTTACGGCACGTGTCCTGCAGGTCATTTACGGCACGTGTCCTGCAGATCATTTCCTACAGGACGTCGGCTATAGAATTTCATCCTGATTTTCAAAACGTTGGCTGCATGGAGTGTGAGCGTGCCATGTGACTGACCAGTACAGTGACCGGTGAAGTACGGACTGGACAAACAGGAAACAATCTCAGACCGGGTACTGGACAGTACGGACAACAGGTGACCACAAACCCTGAGGACACTACCCCGTGTTTGCGTATATCATTGTTCCATTTGAAGCATCCATTTCCGATATATCTTAGTGAGTCAATACAGATCTCAAAATAAAATCTCATGTCTGAAAATAGGTTATTTCACAGGAACTCTAGAATTATCTACAATGTGTCTGTTTGGACCTATCATGGTAAGGGGTGTTATGTGAGGTGTTAGAGGTTTAGATCAACTGAGGGTAAAATAATAATAGAGGGAGTGGAGCCCGCCGTTTCGGAAATTTGACCACACCTAACTTTCTTGCTGCAAAAATCACATATAGAAATGATTGGTATCGTCAAATCCTACAACAGCACCACCAAGGGTGGGCCTCACGTGATAAATCCTATAACAAACGGAACAGCACCACCAAGGGTAGGCCTCACGTGACAAATCCTATAAAAAAGGAACAGCACCGCCAAGGGTAGGCCTCACGTATAACAAACGGAACAGCACCACCAAGGATGGGCCTCACGTACAACAAACGGAACAGCACCGCAAAGGGTAGGCCTCAGATATAACAAACGGAACAGCACCGCCAAGGGTAGGCCTCACGTAGAACAAACGGAACAGCACCACCAAGGTAGGCTTTACGTGACAAATCCTATTACAAACGGAACACCACCAACAAGGGTAGGCCTCACGTATAGCAAACGGAACAGCTGCACAAAGGGTGGGCCTCACGTGACGATTCCTATAACAAACGGAACAGCACCACCAAGTGTAGGCCTCACGAGACAAATCCTTTAACAAACGGAACAGCTCCGCCAAGGGTAGGCCTCACCTATAACAAACGGAACACCACCAACAAGGGTAGGCCTCAAATATAACAAACGGAACAGCACCACCAAGGGTAGGCCTCACGTATTACAAACGGAACAGCACCATCAAGGGTAGGCCTCACGTATAACAAACGGAACAGCACCACCAAGGGTAGGCCTCATGTGACAAATCCTATAACAAACGGAACACCACCAACAAGGGTAGGCCTCACGTATAGCAAACGGAACAGCTGCACCAAGGTTGGGCCTCACGTGACGATTCCTATAACAAACGGAACAGCACCACCAAGTGTGGGCCTGCCGAGACAAATCCTATAACAAACGGAACAGCACCGCCAAGGGTAGGCCTCATGTGACAAATCCTATAACAAACGGAACAGCACCGCCAAGGGTAGGCCTCACGAGACAAATCCTATAACAAACGGAACAGCACCGCCACGGGTAGGCCTCACCTATAACAAACGAAACAGCACCACCAAGGGTAGGACTCACGTGACAAATCCTATAACGAACGGAACAGCACCGCCAAGTGTAGGCCTCACCTATAACAAACGAAACAGCACCACCAATGGTAGGCCTCACGTGACAAATCCTATAACAAACGGAACAGCACCGCCAAGGGTAGGCCTCACCTATAACAAACGGAACAGCATGCACACCACCAAGGGTAGGCCTCACGTGACAAATCCTATAACGAACGGAACAGCACCGCCAAGGGTAGGCCTCACCTATAACAAACGGAACAGCACCACCAAGGGTAGGCCTCACATGACAAATCCTATAACAAACGTGATATCATATACAATCTGATTAAAATACAGCTCCTCTTTACTATCGTACGATAGTAGAGAGGAGCTGTATTTTAATCAGATTGTATTATAGAGTAATTACATGGCTATTTTGGTGGTACAGTTGATAACACACTCGCCATTCACCAAGACGGCCGGAGTCCGAATCCCCGGTCGGACATGGAAAGGTATGGGTTACCTGCCGGATCACGGGGTTTTCTCTGGGTACTCCGGTTTCCTCCTACATGAAGAATCCATTTGCTCTACCATCCGGGCAAACAAGAGTGATTCATTTAAGTTGATAGAACTTGTTTCGCAATTGCTGTAAAATAAATAAAGTTTAAATAATTATTTTTGGTGACGTCACTTATTCCAATAGCTGAATCCACCAATTCAAAAGGTCTAATCAGTGTCATGACCTATTGGTACCAATCCTCCAATCATAACACCTGGATTGGTGATATTGCCTATTCCAATCAGTTTCTACAACGGAAAAACAGTAATTGTGCTTCAGGCGATATATCATAGAGGTTTTTATATAGGACTCTACGTCAAGTCGATTGTTAAAACCGGAAATTTCCCAAATTGGGATTTTAACTTTCCAAATGTTTGTCTGATGGCTATAATTTCAAACCAAAGAGTGTAAGTGTTATCTATAAACAGACATCAACCCGACGAAGCTTCGTAAAACAGAATTTAGAGGATACCGTTATAGTATTCTACTATGTTGTGGCGCTGAAGCTGACGTGTGACGTAGTTACACGTACATGTGGTCACACACATCCAGGACACACGCACATCCTACCACATAGATGAAAACTTTATAGTATCAACGAGCGAATTATTGAATAGGATAGGACGAGTACTCTCCCCTGACATTTTGAGTAGGTTATTTAAGAGAGTAGGATGAGTACCCTCCCCTGACGACGATTAGTCTATAGTGATGGTAATGACTGTTTAATGATGCAAAAGTATACTAGCATTCTTCATAGACTCAGCTAATATAACCTTAAATGCACTTTATATACAGGGGCGAATCCAGATTGATTTGTTTATGAGAAGGTTTCACCATTCCATACAAGCACAGCGGTATAAATATTAGAGATAACAGAGTTAACTCCCTTCCTAAATTTCGATAACTAATTTGTAAAAAATTCTCAGAATTTATCTAGTGCAAGAACTATTGTTTTCGTATAATTCACAAGCATTTGTGTAAAAATATATATCCCCCCAAAGAAAGATTTGACAGTCCCTTTTGATATATATTGAAGTTATATAATAAATTATAAGGTAATACCAACAGTAAAATAGTATAACATGAAGCTACTGATGATAATACGACGTCATTCCACCTGAAAAATGGCACAAACCTCAAGTTTATTGTAACTGATTGGTACTTAGGTCACCTGAGACAAAGTCTCAAGTGACCTATTGAGATCGCCTTTTGTCCGGCGTCGTCCGTCGTGCGTCCGTAAATAATTTACATTTTCGACTTCTTCTCCAAAACCCCTGAACCAATTTCAATGAAATCTTGCAGAAACCTTCCATGGCCAAAGGTCAACAAAAATAGTGGCCGGTTTGTCCCCCAGCCCTCAGGGGCCTGAGGGGCGGGGACAAAAAGGGTCAAATTGACTAAAATCTCAAAAAACTTCTTCTCAAGACCCAGATATGGTCGAATCAATTACTCTTCATAGATGGAAGGGTCTTTAGGTGCTCTACCAAATTGTGAATTTCTTGACCCTGGGGTCTTACGTTTCCCCCTTGGGAGGGGATAAACTTTACTATAGTTTATATAGGGAAATCATATTTTGGACCAAAATTTGTTTAATTTCCATTGGAAGTAATTCAATTTAGGTTAGCATTATCAGTATTGGATAGCAGTTTGATGGTATACACATATCAGCCATGACTGACCCCTCGGGGCTGATGTGAGGGGCCAAAAATGGTTGAATTAACTGAAATTTCAAAAATCTTCTTCTCAAAGACCCAGATATGGTAGAATCAAACACTCTTCATAGATGGAGGGGTCTTCAGGTTTATGACCCTAGGGTCTCACGTTTACCCCCTTGGGAAGGAGGGGGCAAACATTATTATGGTTTATAATAGCAAATGATACTTTGCATATTACATGTTACTAACTTGATTGGAATTATAACCCTGAGTTGACGGTTTGATACTTTGAAATTTTGAGCCAGCCCTTCCCCAAGGTCTATATTTTCTTAAAGATGAATTTCCTTTGGCACATTGACCTATGACCTGCATTGGCTGCTGTAAAAGTCATACACATGACCTACTTACGCAAATGTTAAAGTCACACACATGNTATTGTTTTTTGTCACTTTGAACAATATTTCTGTTCATGTTAAAACCNTACATAGACTGCCGTAAAAGTCACACACGTGACCTACTTAGTCTGCTGTAAAAGTCAGACACATGACCTTCATAGGCTGATGTTAAAGTCACACACATGACCAACATAGACTGCTGTAAAAAGTCAGACACATGACCTAAATAGGCTGCCGTAAAAGTCAGACACATGACCTACATAGGCTGCCGTTAAAGTCACACACGTGACCTACTTAGTCTGCTGTAAGGTCACACATATGACCAACATAGGCTGCCGTTAAAGTCACACACATGACCTACATAGGCTGATGTTAAAGTCACACCCATGACCAACATAGACTGCTGTAAACGTCACACACATGACCTACATAGGCTGATGTTAAAGTCACACCCATGATCAACATAGACTGCTGTAAAAGTCAAACACATGACCTACATAGGCTGCCGTAAAAGTCACACACATGACCTACATAGGCTGATGTTAAAGTCACACACATGACCTACATAGGCTGCCGTAAAAGTCACACACGTGACCTACTTAGTCTGCTGTAAAGTCACACACATGACCTACATAGGCTGATATAAAGGGTACACACATAACCTACATAGGCTGCTGTTAAAGTCACACACATGACCTACATAGGCTGATGTAAGTCACACATATGACTTACACAGGCTGCTATTAAAGTCACACACTTGAGTAAGTCACACATATGACCTACTTAGGCTAATGTAAAGGGCACACATATGACCTAATTAGGCAGATGTTAAAGTCACACACATGACCTAATTAGGCTGATGTAAAAATCATACACATGAACTACATAGGCTGCTGTACAAGTTACACACATGACCTACATAGGCTGCTGTAAGTCACACACATGACCTACTTAGGCTGATGTAAAGGGTACACAGATGACATAATTAGGCAGATGTTAAAGTCACACACATGACCTACATGGGCTGCTGTAAAAGTCACTCACATGACCTACTTAGGCTGATGTAAAGGTATCACAATCACTTATTTTATGTAAAGGTCACACACACATTACATCGTCTGATGCCACACATGTCCTTTTGGTCTGATGTTAAGGTCATCCATGACCTTTATTGATGTAAAGGTCACACACATGACCTAAATTGTCTGATGCCACACATGACCTTTTGGTCTGATGTTAAGGTCATCCGTGCACTTTACTGATTGAAAGGTCACACACACATGACCAACATTGATTGAAAGGTCATACACACATGACCTTCATTGATGTGAAGGATATCCTTACATGACCTACATTCACAAATATAAAGTTAACCCCAACATGACCTTAACTGATAGATGTGACAGTCACACCAACATCTAGTATAGGAAGTGTTAACAGGTGGAATATAATTGTCTGGTTTGGTAATACCAGGTAAGGTCTTTTTAGAGATAGGGTCATTTAAAGACGTGCCATCATGTGTGTAATGCATCGTGTGGTGAAGGTGGTATGTTTGAGTATTTGCCTCCTGTGATATCATGGATCTGATGCCAGTTTAGGAGTGCTATCTCACTAAAATACCATGCAGAAGGAACCCAACACAGTAATCCACCCAGCATTATTACACTGAAAAAAGGTGTCAATGATTACGATAAATATTATATACACTCTTTACAGGTAATCAGTGATAATAATATGATAAAGAGTAATTACAATTGTGTATAATTAACCAACAAAGAAAACAACAAAATCAATAAAATTATTTCATTTTTAATACTTTAGTTTACCTTCTTTTGTTTTTCATACAAAAGTATAGCAGAAAAACAAAGCTCCATTCAAAAAGTATAAGGTGATCAGTTGGACCTGTACAATAGACTATGGGGACAATTGGGGCAACCAGGTACATCAGGGGAGATAACCGGGAATATTAAGGGGAGGTAACTGCATCAAAGCCATCTCAAATCTAATGTACAAACTCATAGCTAACATCAAATATTAAAAAATAAACTTTATCCAACCATAAACAGAGAAATCCACACATTCTTGTGGAAACAGGTGTCATAAGCAGTGTTTATACCTCAGATAGGTATGTACATATTATTTAGTAGATTGACAGTGAAATGAACAAGTGTAAACCTCAGCTAAACATATTAAAAACCAATTGATTTAACCAAAAACCAATTGATTTAACCAAAGTGGTTAAGAGGGGAACAAATTTTGCAAGGAAAAGTGTTACAAAAGTTTGTTTTAAGATATAAAAAAGCAAAGTTCTAATTCTTTAATTAAAAGTAAATCTGAATCGAGGTGTGCTCTTGAAGAGTTCTTAAAGAGATACCCCCACTTCACACAAGGAAATATACATTGGTTAAAAATATATAGATAAGATGGTATTATCAGTAGTACAATGGTTACTGTTTTATTCGTGTATAAAAATCTTTTCTTTTTATGTCAATACAGATGCAACAAAGACGAAATCTCAAGGGAATGCAATAATAAATCCCTTGAAATTAAACCAATTCCATTTCCAGCAATCTAAAAATATGTATCTATTGTTTTGTCTGCACTAGTGAACTCTAAAATTACTTAAATAAATGATTCAAGAATAACATTTCTCAATGTCAAAGAATTATCTATACATGAACCAGTAAAATATCCAGGTAACAGTATCTTAAAAACAAAGATGCATTGGGTTTACAGCAGAAATACAAAACAGCAATTTGCATATTCTTATTCAGCACCGACAGTTTTGTCAATTCCTCATGTTTCTATCTGACATTATCCTTTAAACAGAAAAATCTTTAATGTCAGTTCCTAGTTCTACAAATAAATTTCCCTGCATTAAACAATGTACTCGTCAGAAATGTAACTCTATGCCAGACTTCTTCAAAATGACATTCAAATTTGGAATCCTATATCAAAGACAAAGATAAATCTATCCATGGAAACAAAAAACAAAGTTATATCTGTGATCATTACTTTCAATAAAAGAAAGATGTAGCTCACAAAGACAGGCAAGAAAATCTGCATCAATTTAAGGTTGTATATCACATGTCTTCCCATAGCACTAAAACTTTGTTCTGTTTCAGAAAAGTCTTGATTACAGATTATTTTCCTAAAGACATTTCTAATATTAGAGTCACTTCCCTTCAATAATGGTTTACACTGCAATGCAGTTCAGAGAGCATGCAAAATCAATTTTACATTAGATACTTGTATGTTAAGATAAATGAAACCATGAAATAAGAACACATAAGTAACATATTAAAACGGTTATCAACTTACTTTAAAATCAATGTTTGTTAAAAAACGTCCACATACAAAACCTTTTCTTCTTCTACAACTTAAACCATTAAAATTGCATTATACAGAAAGAAACTAAGGATGTATTGCTTATTTTCACAGCAAAATATTAAATACACTGTAATTCCTTATAAATATTTCAATGGTAAGACTATTTTTATAATTCTCTCATCTGTTAGCAGTTAATAGATTATAAACTCTTGTATTTGGCCTCTGTGAAAACTATTGCATATATGTAATCAAAATACATAAAACATCTCTTGTCAACCTTACAAAAACTACAAATTTCCCTCACATTTACATAGCATTTTCATTCTGTAAAATTGTACATTTCATTTGTGCTACTTTGTCATTATTTTTCTCAGTAAAGTATTCTGGGTGAAATAGGATACGCATACCCACCCCTATTACACCAATCTTCTTAATGAAATCATGCATTATCAACTTATTGAGAATATTTGAGACTTTGACTACCACCACTGGACATTGTGGTACTTATACCTTTCACACCAATGTAACTTTAGTAGACTCTGCCATGCATTGCTTTGGATGATTCCATTATGATCTACAGTGGTGAAAAGTGTATTGTGACTGTAGCTCGTCGGGATGGAGGGCCGTGAAACAAGGCACTAGATGATCACAACAACTTGGGCCATGATAAACACATGGTAAGCATAAAACAATTTTCAATTATCATACCAGGTATTTTTCTCTAGGTATCATTTATGGATAAAAAAGTTCTGTTTGTAACGGTTTGCATATTTCTGCCATTCCCTTCTGTTTCCTCAATTTAGTTTATTAGAATTGTTTAATCTACATTTCATTCTAAATGTCCTTTTGATAATGTAGTCATCTGGTGTCTCAAATACATAATGATGCAAAAATTTGTCTTGAAAATAATTTGAACTTTCCTCAAAATTTTGCATAAATAAAATGAATCAATAGAGATGTGAAACACATATTCCTTATGAAGATTAACCATGAAAATGAGTGAAATGCACCAAACAACGATCATTGTATCATAATATATTAACAATCTGACAAAAATTCCAATTCATAGCTAGTCAATAATGAGAGTCAATATGTACAGGGGAAAATAACTCTTCTAATGGGATCATTACGAACCTCATTCATACAAAGACTGGACAAACATTTCCTGTGACATCATTAACAAAATAACATTTCAATATTAAGATAAACAACTACAACATTGTCAGATGATCTCATTAAATAACATTCCATAACTTGTATTGTATTTTATTTTTTTCCTGACCTTGACCTATAATGTTTCATTTCTCTAAGATGTTGTTGTCTATTTGTTTACATCCTTCTGTGAAAGTGAGAACTTTTTATCTACCGATAGGGAAACATGCAATCTAGAATCACTCAAAAGCAGGGAAAACACAACAACAGATTATTAATAAATGTATATACAACTTTGGAGGTAAAGGTCTGTGTAGTCAGAATCAGATTAAGATGATATGTAGAATATTACACATCAGGTTACAACCTTGTATAGTATAAAGTACGCCAACAGAAAGCCCTCGTGTTATACCAATCATTAACTCAATCACCCCACGTTTTTCATAATGAACTATTCAAACCTTTGAACTGGAAGGGTTCAAATGTGTCTTCAGGGGTGAATAAGTAAATATATAAACCTTCTGAGAAATCAACCTTCAAGAAAAAGAATTAATTCTAGTGGCCAGGGTTTTGGGGTCAATAAGTTCATCAAGTTAAAATACATGTATCTATCAGTTAACAAGTTACAACACATGTAGTGTATTGATCAATGATCAAGTTACAATATAGGTAGTGTATTGATCAATGATCAAGTTACAACACATGTGGTGTATTGATCAATGATCAAGTTACAATACATGTGGTGTATTGATCAATTAACATGTTACAATACATGTGGTGTATTGATCAATGATCAAGTAACAATACATGTAGTGTATTGATCAATTAACAAGTTACAACACATGTAGTGTATTGATCAATGATCAAGTTACAATACATGTAGTGTATTGATCAATGATCAAGTTACAATACATGTGGTGTATTGATCAATGATCAAGTTACAATACATGTGGTGTATTGATCAATGATCAAGTTATAACACATGTAGTGTATTGATCAATGATCAAGTTACAATACATGTAGTGTATTGATCAATGATCAAGTTACAATACATGTAGTGTATTGATCAATTATCAAGTTAAAATGCATGCTATGTATCAATTGGTTATTTAAGTGACAACACAATGTAAAATGCTATTTTTCTCATATAGCTATGAAAAAGCTTTTTTCTAAAATATATAGGCTATATATTTACTGGGTGATCAGGTGGGCGGATTATTCATAAGGCAGTTACAATATTCCTCAGTACACACACAACACCTATATGTATCAAGTTGGGTTGCATTCATCAGTTGTAAGACACAGATCAAAAGGAAAGGTAAAATTTCCATCAGTTATGTTCATTTAAGAATAAACATTTAGAACAGGTTTAGCCAGTAAAAAGTGCATATATATGATATTGGTATAAGCAGTACTTCATCGATATCCTTCATGTCATAGATTTCCTTGAAACAAAAATTACAATTTAAAATAAAAGACACCTTTGGCTTGATCTCCATAATAATCATGATTAATAAAAAACCCCACCTTAAGACAAGCAAATTTAAAATGGATTACATTAGGAATAATACAGGATGATTAAGACAGACATGTAGTGGTAAAATGATGTTATATAACAATGGCAGAGCTGAACAAAACTATGATACTAAAAAAACATTTTTAGTTCATAATGTCGGTTTTTTCAACATTTTAAAATCAGATCATCAAGGTTTTTTCAAAATATTAAGGTTTTTGCATAAAATGTATGTTTCACTATAAAAAATGTCTCACGTCCTCAGTTATCATACCCTGCTACAGTGTAGCCTCATTATTCACCACACCATTGATTAAAACATTCACCACACTGAAAAAAGGAGGAATTAATTCTGTTTTCATGAACTATGACTGAACAATGAATTTCTGACCAGGAGGTTCGTAACAAGTTTTTAGCTATAATACTGTACAATATGAAAGAATTGTGGGTACTATATATAGCATCCATGACTTAACAATGTTCTGTTTACAAACTTTTATCTCAAACAAACTTTCACTGTCTACTGAAACCACTAAATATTATGAATGATATACATGTACATTTAAGTCATGTTAAAAAGTACCAGTGCAGACTAGTGAGGAGACAAAATAACTCTATTTTCTTGTGAGAAATATCAATCACAGGATCTTTACTTTGCTTTTTTTAAGAAATGTAAATGATTTATTAAATACACTAAATAATGTGTATTTTGTGTACGACTTTATTGCCTGTATCAGCACTGGAACACCTATATCAATGTGATTAACAGTATATATACCTGACCACAAACTCACCTTATTATGACAGTATTTAAACACATCAATCCGTTTTTTACAATAAATGCATTATCATTGTGATATTCATTTCATAACATATGCATGTCTACAAAACGATCATTCAATCCAGTGTTAACCCATTTCATGCATAAAACACAACTCCCTTATTATTCACTTTTTTGTATTTAAGTACGGTCAATCAACTATATATGTATCTTATGTTTTTTAATGTATTCCTCTACATATAATAATAGAAATTACTATTTCAATCAATTGAATACAATGAAAAAAGGTATTTGCATTTTCCTATTAAAATTCCATGAGATGGGAAGTTGTGGTCCGGTATACCATACCTTTAATCTACTACACTAGGGGTATGATCCGATACATTATGATAAATCTGAGATCAATAACAGGTGAATATTTCTCACCATTACATAGTCCTCTTTTTAAAGCACCGACATCCAACGTATTTTGTTAAAAATAACATTTTTCTCTCTCATAAACAAATCAAATAACAATAACCCATTGTGACTGCTCAATATGCATAAGTAACCATTATTATTTATGATTTCAAATGATGTATTTATAATTCACGCAATAATTCTCATAATAACAAATAAACTACAATAACATGGGCCTCTGATGCCGTCTATACAATCACTGCTAACAAAAATATATATTTGATTTTATAAAATTGGTGGGAGGTCTATAATTCACCTGAGCCAAGTTGTTCAAAACATCACTCACTCGAAGTAAAAGGTCTCTGGCTATCTTTATGAATAACAGAAATATTGCAGTAAATCTTTCCTCACAACACAAAAAACATGAATTTATAAATTTATAAATACAATATCTAAGTTAACAAAATAAATCGTTATTGCTTAAGGTATCCTTTCAATATAATTAATTTTGTTTCGTAGAAATAAAAATGATATTTTATAGAAATAGGAAAAATAGTTAAGTGAGCAATGTTTTGAACAACCAGGGCCCATATGTTATAAAAAGATGTTGCCTTCTTGCGACATTACACATTACATGTGCGTAATATTATTGCATCACAACATAACTATTGGATCCTCATCAGAGCTATCACCCAATGCAGAAACGTCATCACGGTCAGATATCCTTACGCAGGAACTTCATCACGGTCAGATATCCTTACGCAGGAACTTCATCTTGGTCAGACATCATTACGCAGGAACTTCATTACAGTCAGATATCTTTATGCAGGAACTTCATCACGGTCAGATATCCTTATGTAGGAACTTCCTCATGGGTCAGATATCCTTACGCAGGAACTTCATCACCGTCAGATATCCTTACGCAGGAACTTCCTCATGGGTCAGATATCCATATGCAGAAACTTCATCACCATCAGATATCCTTACACAGGAACTTTATCATGGGTCAGATATCCTTATGCAGGAACTTCATCACGGTCAGACATCTTTACTCAGGAACTTCATCACGGTCAGATATCCTTACGCAGGAACTTCATTACAGTCAGATATCTTTACTCAGGAACTTCATCACGGTCAGATATCCTTATGCAGGAAATTCATCATAGGTCAGATATCTTTACACAGGAACTTCATCATAGGTCAGATATCTTTACACAGGAACTTGATCATTGGTCAGATATCCTTACACAAGAACTTCCATCATGGGTCAGATATCCGTACACAGGAACTTCATCATGGGTCAGATATCCCTAAGCAGGAACTTCCTCACTGATAACATATCCCTACACAAGAACTAGACTTGTGTAACTGTATGTCTATAAAAAACTACTTTGCTTGCAGCTTACATTTTACAACCTTTGATAAAATATTTCTTTATACAACTCCATGTAGCTTTTTGTTCCAGGTGTTTGAAGAGCTCCGACAGTGTCCAGATGTTGGACTTTGGATCAGAGATACAACCCAAATTTCTCTTCCTATTATGTCCCAGAGGGCACAAGGTATGTATGAACACATGTCACTCTTGTGTGACCTTTCACTCACATGTGACCCTTCTTTAAGGACAGATAACTGTGTTTCTCAAAGCTACAGGAAGTAACGAGGAAATAACTCTGAGGCAATGTTTTCCAGATATGTTTCTCAACAGGAAGTCAAGAGGAGACAACTCTGAAGCAGTCATTGCAGACTGTTGCACTTAAATGCTGTAGTTAAAGTGAAATGTTCACTAAGTGTCAGTATCACTTGAGGAGGTCAGTCCTTGACCAGTCTGTATATGTGGTGTTGGGCGCCATGTTCACTAGTCGACACCTCAAACACATAGGCTGTACATAACAGTGTCTCTTGAGTCTCTCTGTTGCTGACCACCTACACAAGAAAAAAATAGCAACATGAACAATCTGTTTATAATTACTCTTTAATGAATTCACTTACTTAATAACATTAAACTATTTGTGTGTGTGTTTTTAGCTGAAACAATCAAATTACAAATGTTATTCAGTAAACTTGTAAACCACTTAATTTCACATGGTGCCATTAGCTGTAAGATTGCTTGTGCATCAATTTAAACCGTGAAAGAAAGTATTCACCACATTATAATCAACTGCACAATTTAGTTACTTGGGTAACTCACCTGTAGAATTGTGAAGTTTTCAAGGACACTGTTCATCATGTATTTTTCAGGTAGGTGTTTAAGTTTGTGGATGAAATTGATCATGTATTCACACATGGGAGATCTGTGGATTCTGTATACAAAACGACCACTCTCAAACCGTGGATATTCCGTCTGAAACACAACACAGGCCGACATAAGTAACTCCCAGTGTCAATGAGAGGAAGCATTGGTAAACCTTTAACACTTATATTTGAGGAAAGCATCTAGTAGCCTCCTGGCTGTATGCAATCCTCGTTAAAGAAATAAAGAATTAAATATACTGATGGAAGGATTATCTGTAGATTATGTACACCATACAAAATACGTAAATATGTCCAATTTGAGCTAGTAAAGAGCCATTCATGTTCAAAGGAGCAATTTTCTTGGAACAAAATAGATGGAAAGGACAATTTCTTGATCTACATTTTATTTAAAACATACTGTAAGCGTTTACACAAGGATGATGTAAAATATCCTAACAAAGATTGGTTCACCTACCTCCACCTTTTCTACGACCTGTTTCCCAAATGAACACACTTTGGTTGAACATGTGATGGTCATATTTTCATTACTCTCATACTGACTCGTAACCCCATAAAACGCTCCAGCCTCATCCTGAACGTTTGTGTTGATGTCGGCCTGAAACACAAAATCATCAAACAGTGAAGACAAGTCCACTAAACCAGGTAGCCAGGTTTTTTCCAGGTCAGCAGGCTGTCAGTCTGGGACCCAACAGTGTTACTAAAACTCAGATCCATTACAAATATATCATTATAACATCTTCTTAAAAGAATAATCTTCAAAAGAAAAGACGCATAAACCTTCCGCTGAAAATTCATCCAGAATTTGATGAGATGGAAAAGATGGAAAATATAGATACTTCTAGTCCTGAAATTGTCAGGATGTTTAAGGCATATAACCAAAACATGCTTGTGAACTCACCCAGAACTTAACGAGGAAGAATGCTGACTGTGGTCCTTTGTCATACAGTTCTTTCAATCCACCTTTTTTCTCCGGAAATTTGTCGTAAATCTGTCGAATGTCAATAGCCTCCAGCATGGGGTCAGAATATGTAGGGTTGGAACCAATGTGGACAAATAGATGTTTATTGTACTGCAAATGAAACAGAGAATTGGTACAGAACTGAACGGAGAATTAGTACAGAAAAAGAAGGTTTTGGTTGCAAAATTAATAAATCCATGTGGTGGTCTTTATGAATAAATAAGTTCCTTAATCACACAACTGTTGCCTACTTTTGCTACAATTCATACCTACACTTGTCATGTGCACTGAAAACCAGTACCTATGTCTTGGAGTCTTATACCATAGACTATGCTAGTTATAAGTACAGCTCTATGGTTGGCATTCAACTATTTGACAATTACAAGAAGTGGGACTCGGACCATCAGAGAAATAGCTAGGCCAGTATCCTGACTACTTTGCCTACACACCCCATTAACACAGATAAAGGTAACACCATAAAATATCATATCAAAATTTTTAATGTAAAATATGGAACCTCTCTATCAATTGGTTTATCAAAATAAATTTCAAGAAAGCAATATCAAGGAACTATGTTAACCAAGTCAAAATGTTTTTTGTATGTTTGAACTTTGTCTTACCGAATCTGGATCTCTCTGCTGTTCCAGGAAAGCGGAGAACTCGACGAGGCGAACCTTAGGCCCAGCTATAGAGCGCCCTTGCCACGCAGGGGCAACCATCTCATTGTTCATGGAGTTTGGTGGCTTGGCATCTATATAGCCTGAGGCACCAAAAGGGGGCTTCACACTGCAATATAGAATGAGGGACAGGTCAAATTTTGAAACCTGTCACTGTATAAACTGTTATTACTACATTTATTACTTCTATATGAGAATCGTATTACACCTGTGACTTTAAAGACTACCAAATATTCTTTTCTCCTCAAATTTGCTTAAATCATTATTTTTTTTTACAAAATTATTATTTTCACCACCATCTTTTTAATATTTCACTTTTATTAATACATAATTTCAATTTGGTTTTCATCTTAAATAATGTCAATGACGATAACTATTTGATGATACAGGAAATGATGGAGTGTTGCTTTAGCAACTATGCTTTAAATACACAACTGACAAATCTATAGTTCGTGCATGAAAATTCAAATTTGAAATGTCACAACATATCTACCAGTTCAGTGATTAGCAGATGAGTTAATTGGAACAGATAGATCTAGTGACCAGTCTTATCAGCATATACAGAAATAAAATGACTTTCTCTAAGGGCTACAATGTATATCTGCCTAATATGTCAGTATAAATGTCCAGCTCGGGAAGGTTCTTCACTACCAAACGTAGGACAGTTTCCACTACTTATGGACCGACCTTGTAACAGATTTTCTTTACTTAAGCAACCTCAAATAATTATCACAAATGGAAATGTGAACTGTATGTACAAACAGACAATAGAAAATAAACAGATACTGGTCCATTTAAAAATACATTTATGAGGTTTGTTACTTTCAACATTGTGAAAAAAACTAGTGCATGATTTGTGCACTGTGCAAGGTATTGTGTCACAAATCAGTAAAGTTGCCTAGTTCTGTTGTCATTAACTCAGTAAAAGTGGATAGCCTTTTTTCCCAAAGGACACAAACCAGTTAAACCGGCTAGTCCTATTCTTCATAAGAGTGTTAACTCTGCGGCCATTCAAAAGAAACTTGATAAATATTGGTGGTGTTAAATCAAGGAACACTTGTTAAACTTAGATCTGGTTAGATAAGGGTGTCTGATGTCATTATACGTACAGTATCATAGTACATATTTAGGAGCAGATGGCCGTCATGTCACTTAGAATAATAACAGGGGAGGTAAGCATGTGTATTTAGTCTAACCGACTGTGCATAAAATACCAACATGTTTCATTAATCATCATGTACTATCTGACCTGGTACTGTAAAAGCCTTGACCATCTGACAATGAATGTATAACAATTAAGGAATATTACTTATCAAAATTTAAGAAACGTGTGATCACACAAAAGAGTGTGGAGATATTTGGCTGTGTATGTCTTGATAATTTTACATTTACAGTGATACAACATACAGATACCGTGAAATGTCACACCATTCTTCTAAATGTGCTATATCTGATAACTACAGACACGTTATGACTGTACCAGTCAAGACTACATGTCACAGTTACACACATGTGACACACCTAGTCACAATGGTGCTACTTACTCAGCTTGGGGTCCCAGAGAATTCTGATGCCAAAACTGAAAAATCAAGGACAGCAACATAATAAAGGAAACTAAAACCTAAAAACTCAAACTCAAAATCACATATAACTGACAATTAATCTCCAAAACCATAATTGTTTAATAAACATGCAATAATATCAGTCTATACTTCAAAACTTGTCATACTGAAATCATCAACCAATCTTTCATCCACAGTTACCTTTTACAGTTATGTTAATCGTAAGAGTCAGAAAAGACATCTGTACTAGGACATTACATCTATCAAACACCAGTAAGTGAACTATATTACAAGTATTTCCAGAAGGACAAAGCTGGGACTGAAGGTGTGCACCTTTATTGTTACATTTCACAGGAATTACTCGGACAGCAAGCAGACTTTCACATTTTTTTTTTTATCTAATGAGGACCTCAGCTGTGCCAGAAATATTTTGGTTGAAACACAGGTATATGACAAGGTGTGAAAATATACTCTGAAATGTTGACAATACGGTCATGCATGATGGAGGAAGGAAAATATGTTTGAACTCAACACATGGATCTTTAATAAAAAACATTGATGCAAAAATAGGATTAATTAATTATTTTTCATGTTACAATTAAGTACATTAATTAAAGTTTGTTATTCACAAAATATCCATATCATAACTTCTACCTAGTTCTGTTCCGTTATAACTTCAGTGAAACTGATAGGAAACGGTTTCCAATGAAAAGTAAAAATTCATCTTGGAAATCCGATATGGAATTTCTGTACTTATTGATGCCTAGTTAGCTCCCTTGGCTGAATGTCAAATCAAAGATAAGTTACAACGAAAATCATTCATGCGTTACCTACCATAAAAATTACAAAATACATAACATTGAAATGATAACATAAAATGTTTTGATACCATAAAGAATGAAATTTAAACCATTAAATAATGAAGTGCTACGCTAGAGCATTGTTACTGCCGAAACACCACCAACAGTAGTCTGACGTACCTTAAGTACACACTCAAGTCAGCAGTGCCTCAACTCTCCAATTTTTCTTTCTCACACTTCTGTACGTTTATAATATGAAAAACGAAACTAGTCCCAAGCTTTACCCAATACATGACAAGTCATTGCCATCTATCAAGAAAAATATACCAAAACAATTTAGTGCCTCAAGCTGACATTACTCTCGACTTACTGAATACTACTTAGATGAAGGTAAATATTCTATCAAAGCTCAAAACAAACTCAAATGAAATTAAACATCTTGTTGAAACCAATTTTTTTTTAGAGAGATGGATAGAATTGACAGATATCATTAACTGTTTTGAGACCAAAATATATTTCAAACTAAATACTAATCATCAGAGCTTGTTATTTTAAAGATTGACAACAACTTGAAGTGCAAGACCTTAGAGCTTTTTCAATTCTAGTTTGGAGGTGGATAATATAAGAAGTTGCAGTCTACCTCCGACATATGAAATAGACCAGGAACCTTATTGAGACTATTTTGAAGGTGGATGAGGCAAGATCCTTGTCAAGTCTACTTTGGAGGAAGATAAAAAAATCATTTATCCATGTTCAGTCTATTCAGAAGTGGATAAAGTTAACGAAGTCTACCTTGGGTGTGATAAGACAAGGAATTTTATTGAGCGTACTCTGGAAGTGGATAAGACAAGGAATTTGATTGAGCATACTCTGGAGGGGGATCAGACAAGGAATTTGATTGAGCATACTCTGGAAGTGGATAAGACAAGGAATTTGATTGAGCATACTCTCGAGGTGGATCAGACAAGGAATTTGATTGAGCATACTCCGGAGGTGGATAAGACAAGGAATTTGATTGAGCATACTCTGGAGGGGGATCAGACAAGGAATTTGATTGAGCATACTCTGGAAGTGGATCAGACAAGGAATTTGATTGAGTGTACTCTGGAGGTGGATAAGATAAGGAATTTGATTGAGCATACTCTGGAGGTGGATAAGATAAGGAATTTGATTGAGCGTACTCTGGAGGTGGATCAGACAAGGAATTTGATTGAGCGTACTCTGAAGGTGGATAAGACAAGGAATTTGATTGAGCATACTCTGGAGGTGGGTCAGACAAGGAATTTGATTGAGCATACTCTGGAAGTGGATCAGACAAGGAATTTGATTGAGTGTACTCTGGAGGTGGATAAGATAAGGAATTTGATTGAGCGTATTCTGGAGGTGGATCAGACAAGGAATTTGATTGAGCGTACTCTGAAGGTGGATAAGACAAGGAATTTGATTGAGCATACTCTGGAGGGGGATGAGACAAGGAATTTGATTGAGCGTACTCTGGAGGAGGATCAGACAAGGAATTTGATTGAGCATACTCTGGAGGTGGATCAGACAAGCAATTTGATTGAGCATACTCTGGAGGTGGATAAGATAAGGAATTTGATTGAGCATACTCTGGAGGTGGATAAGACAAGGAATTTGATTGAGCGTACTCTGGAGGTGGATCAGACAAGGAATTTGATTGAGCACACTCAGGAGGTGGATCAGACAAGGAATTTGATTGAGCATACTCTGGAGGTGGATCAGACAAGGAGTTTTTCCAAGTCTTATTTGAAGGTGGATGACAAGAAACCTTGTCAAGTCTACTTTGAAGAGTGATAAAAAGGAAAAAAGCCATGTATATTCTACTTGGAAATGGAAAAAAATCATTGAGCCTACTCTGGATTTGAAATGACAAGAGCGCACTGAGTCTACTTTGGAGAAAGACAAGACAAGAAGTGAGCAAGTAGTCTTTTCGAGCCAACTTTGAAGGTGGTTAAGGCAAGAAGTCTTGTTGAGTGTACATGAGATATGTTAAAACCAGGAGTCTTGTTGAGTCTCCTATGGATGAGATAAGACAGCCGCCCTGTTGAGTGTACTGAGAGGTAGATAAGACACCTGTTGAGTGCTATGTGGCCAGGATGGAAGGATATGTTACCTGTGGTCCCCCGGGGGAGGGGTAGGATGGCCTGACCCCTCCCATATTTTGGACGATTCCAAGCCCCTGTGCCAAGGCCTTGTTGTGTATAGCACTAGCAGACACTATTTGGGCAGAAGACATGGAGGCCATGCTTTGTAGGGCTTTGTCCTTCGCTGCCTGATCCTGCATAGGAATAGTCTGGTAAACACATTAAAGCAGATTGTTAACCAAGAGGCATATATATATATACACATAAGGGTGAGCATACAGATTATACCAACCTCAGCAACCTCTCCGACAAATATTTCATCATCTATCTTTTCTACAATATAGAAAAGTCCATGCATTGTCTTTTTACATTTTTTTTGTGGCCAGTACTGCGATAAACAGCGAGTATATTTTCTAGTTTTCCTTTTAATTTAACAATATCCAATAAAATTTCCAAAAGTACTTATCACTTTCAGTGTGATTCTTTCTGTCAGTCTATTACAAAATAGGCAATTTCAACAATTCAATAACATTTATTTGTATCTTATTTATTTCTAAAAAGAAGAAGATAATTTCAATGCTGATATCTGAAGGAGAAGTTGGTAGAAGTGCTGGTGTAGTGTACCACACAATATGCTACAAATTATATTACACCTAGGATAAAACATGCTACTATGACTACAGTATATATACAGCCAAGTCAATATACCTCACAATGAACAATATGTGACTGTACATGTGATGTATTCCTAGCTTATAGTATAAAACAAGTAAAACATGGCAAGTATTTGTAAAACTGCTGTCATGCTCAATCTCGGATTCTGTGCTCAAAATCAAAACCTAACTAAAGTGAGAAAATAATTTTTAAAACTTCAAAATATTTCAATTAGTTTTTTTGGTTCTATCACGGACTTAGATAACCTAATCTAATCTAATTCTGTGGTTCTATCTACATGTATGCTTGTAGCTTGAAACCTATTGAACCTTTATGAGTTCAGAGATAGTTGGTTTCAGAACATATCGTCATATACAAAATGTACATGTATTCTAGTAATTACTTATAAAGGAAAACATTGATTTATATTTATAGTGAAATTACAATGTCACATTTCTCAAATCTTAACATATTGCTGTCAATTTGGAATTCCCAAAATAAAATTATTACTTCACCTGTTACAGAATACGATCTTGTATACTGGCACATATAATTCAGAGTAAGTTACATATTCTATTGATACAAGTAATAAAGATATATATGTATAACAGAAAACAAATATATCTTTGTTAATTTAGCCATCGTATATCCACAGATGCATGAGTAGAATCTGCACACAACTTGATGCATGTTAGTACAAATATATGTCTTATGAACTTTTTGCTCTAAAGATTTTAACTTTCCAGAGAGCTGTAAAGCACCTGATGTGTTGAGTTACAAGGGGTATGTATTTTAGTCCCGAGGCACCTGTCACTTGTGGGTCATATGACGCTTTACTTTGACAGGTAACACAGGAAATACAGACGTGCACTGAATATGAACAAGTTGATTACAGGTAGAACAATTAAGACTTTATTCTTGTCATGCTAATACAGGTGATTCAGGCATTGTCATAGTGTTTCTATCAACTGATCTTAACATGGAACATTTATGGGTGTCAAATTTGATATTTTCATTCATTAAGCGAAACAATTTTTACGCATGAATCTCAAATAATTATCAATACACAGTACAGCAGATAGATTACCATGATTCTGAAATTTCTGATGAAAATTGTTTCTGATTAGAAGCATATAATGTAACTAAAGAAATGTGTATCAATAAAATCAACAATACTGACACCTGTCAGGTAAGCTGGTTACCTGTATTATACCAAGATCTATATATATAAACCATACACAACATGCAATTTTGTCACCTCAGTATGGATCATGCTAATAAAAAACATATCATATTTTATAAAACTATATGATTCCTAAACAATGTAAGATTCTAAAACATTGCAGAAAAAGGAAACATACCTAAATAGAATTTGTATTCCTATATATATAGCTATCTAAACAGAACTTGTAAACCTGTCTTAAAAGAATATATAAACCAGTCTTAACATAATTTTTAAATCTGCTAAACAGCATTTGTAAACTTGTCTAAACAGACTATGTAAACCCATCTAAACAGAATTTGTATACCTGTCTAAACAGCATTTTTAAACTTGTCTAAACATACTATGTATACCTGTCTAAACAGAATTTGTAAACCTGTCTAAACATACTATGTATACCTGTCTAAACAGAATTTGTAAACCAGTTTTTAGTACATCTTTCTAGATCCTTTGTATTATATCAGAATATCTGACAAAATATTGGTCACAGGGTTGTTTGGATTAGACAGGTTTCACTAAACAATAGAATTTATCTCAATGAAGATTCCAATTACTTTTAAATGCAGATTCGGTTGTTAATATCATTGTCTTCATGTTAATACCTTCTGTTTAGACCCTTGATGATTAAATAACAAAGGTCAAAAGTATTAGTTATTTAGTAATATATAAAGTAAATATTAGTGTAGTTAGATGAGTTGTCTCCCATCTCCCCCAAAAAAATAAGTCACTTTGATCCGTACATGCGGTACCTTGAGTTGCGCCTGAATCTCTTTGGCTTTTCGGCGGGCTAGCACTTGTATGTGAGATGACACTTGTTTCCTTGTTCTGGTTTTTCCAGTTCTTAGTTTGATATATCTGGCTATTAATTCATTTCGGCCTGTAAAAAAAGCAAAAGTATCATGTATAGCATTGTATCATATTTTCCCCTTTTTTATTTTGTACTTTTAGCATCTGTAATATTCAATAACAAATGCAGATTTCAGCATATGGCATATGGTGCACTAATGTCAATCAGCTGTCAGGTGACTTAATACTATTAAAAGAATTAGATGCACTGTCTCATAAAACTAACTCCCAGGTGATAGTTATTTATTATTTCCTTCAAAATAATAACAATGACTACATAGAGTAAGCAAGGTTAAATAATTTGAAAACAAAAATCGGAAGAAAATGCAGTGAAGATTTTTAACTTTTTCATGACCGTGAGACAATGACTGTCAGTGTTTACCAGGATTATATTTAATGCTCTCATCATAGTGGTAATAATTATACAGGTAGGTGCCTGAATCTCTTTGGATTTTGGCGAGCCAGCACTTGTATATGAGATGGCACTGGATTTCTTGTTCTGGGATCAGGGGAAACTGGTCTTGTTCAAGGGCATAACCAACATACATGTATAACATAAATTCAATATACGTAGGCTAGGTTAAAGAGTATTTCTTAACAAAACTTTCTATCACAAATAATGCTTTCCGGTGGAAAACTTCAGTTACTAGGAATGTTATGTTCATAAAACTGGGCCAGCAGCTAGCCAACACTGAAGCATTCTCTGCCCACATCTCCTCTGCACTTACCCTCAGTACATATGATAGATATTAATGAGGGAGGTACAAATGTACACACAACCCCAACATTTACATTCAACGATCCAAAATTTAAACAGGAGATGATAAAAAATTACATAACTGATATCTATAATGAATTTGGTTATCAATTCAGAGATTCTTTTTGTAAAACCTGGTCCGGTTTGAAGTGAAGCACTGATACAGCCCATCAGTAGCATAGACGATCTAGATCATACATCAACTTGTTGGATGTACAGGTATAATCTCCACCAAAGCCAATTCCAATTATACAACATTCTAGTACAAATGTACATGATGAAGCAAGACAGTTACTCTTATCTCAAAATGCATACATCTTTCTTACATTGAATACATTTCTTTTCTTTCATGTTTTGGATAAAAAAAATGTGTATTTGACTTCATTTTCTTGCGTTATCTTAATGGTAAAACTTGAGTGTCATTGTTATTTTTTGCTCATAGTGTTGACAAAATTGCAATAATTTATGCTCAGGAAAGGTTACCTACAGTAAAACCTTGATATTACACCTTTTTATATATAGTTAAGATCAATAAATATTTTTTCCAGAAAAAAATGACTGCTGCAAATGTTTTGAAGTCAAAATAAATTCCCCAATAATCTTAATTTATAGACTCTAGATTGACACGGTCAAGTATGAAGTATTATCTGTACACGGCTTAAGTGACAGACATGACCAGTCACAGGAAAGATCACCCTAGTCTGGACAGTTATCAACCACGGATGACCAGGGTACACAGGTAATCAATGATTTGGTTTAAAAACAAGAGAAGCCTGGCGAGGTGTTTGGTAACAATACTATGTCTGCATCGATTACAGGTGACACCCTGCCATGCCTGTCCGGGTACACGTACCCTATCTTGTGTCCATAATCCTCCCTATCAGGGATTGCCAGTGGACCTTGATAGTTACCGGAGCGACACATTGGGTCTACAACCATTGACACACCCTATCTGTTTTAAAAACTGTCTATTCTGACAAGTCTTGTCAGCATTGATTGAAATGGTGATATATTATCCAGGTATTTTCACCCAAGAAATCACAGTAAGCAATCTCCTTTGCTGTCTACATTTTTTCTATAAAGCTGTAGTATGATATGTAATGACCACTCTTTAACTTGTCAGCTGTCAAATTAAAGGCAAAGAACTTGTAAAAGTTGACCAAGAAAAAGCTTCAAATGAAATTTAAATGTAATTATCCTGCAAGATTATGCTAAATACATGTTTACATTTGGCTGTGCACAGGAAGTCATGTCAACGACACAACTTTTAACAAAATTTACAGAAGAAAAAGAAAAAAAGATGATTACAACTGTTAGGCCATTACCTCCATCTTTTGGTTTATAGACTGCAGTTTTAAAGTGTATCCCTTTTAAAATTCAGTGTTGACTAAAATGTCACCCTATGATACATAGTGGCCTGGGGTAATTTGTCAGAGGTAACGTGTCTAGGGCCCTGTATGTATACCTTGAGCATACACAACCTATCTCTGTAGGCCGCTCAGCTTAGTCACACAAATGACTCATCCTCTGCATTTGGAACATTTTACACCCCTATACAAATATCCAGTTCAGCCATGTCTTCTTTCTTTGTATTTCATTCAGTTGTAAATTTATTATTCTGCATATATGTATACAAAAAGAAGAACTGTAATTCAAAACAAGTCCCCAAACCATGTTTGGGGGACTTAATTACCAATGTCTTGTACTCGCTGCCCTAATCTAGATTAGATATATATAAAACTACTTCTCTGCTCTTTACCGTATCAAGTTACGCTGACCTTTCACCCTCATTACCTCTAGAAATTGAGAAAAAAAACTTGACTGCTTTTCAGCTAAAGGTAGGAATCGTACTATACATATTTTCAAAGAACCAATCAATTACTCTGTCAATGTCTCTTTTCTCAAAAAATTAAATGTCACTATTTATTAGTTTTGTGGTAAAGTTTACATTTTTCAATGTTCACTACGTGTTCACTTTTAAATAGCAAGGTGTGCCTAAAGTGCCCACGTACCAGGTATTCCTTATTTTCACAGGTTTTTATCTATGAAAGTTAGTGTTTTAGTTAAGTTTTAATATATATATGTATGTAAATACTGTGGTTAAACGTATAGGTAATATAAGATGACAGTGGACAAATGAGTGGGCAGGCTTATATCATGTCTAAAAATAACACATTCAATCAATACGCCTACATATGAAAAACTTGATAAAAGGCATAAGTCCCAATGATATCATTCTTAAGTTTTATTGTAGAACTCTGAACAATGAAAACACAATAGACTATTTACTACTGGGTTTATAAACTTTATATGGCAGAGGTGCAATCTGGTCTGTTCTTTCCATAATACACTTGAATGTCAAGGAAAAAACAGGCTTAAGATTAGGAAAATAACACAATGACCAAACCTGTCTGCCTTTGAGTGGAAAAACCTAGGCCTGTCTGTCTCTTGGGAGCTTATTTTCTCTGAATTGGGGTAAATGCAGATACAGAAAATTCAATATTTTCTATATGTTTCCATTAATATGTGCTTAGCTGACAAAAAGATAAATACACACATGGAGATATCTTCAGGTCTAAGCAAACATATAAGGTATAACACATATGGATATCTTTAGACCTTAGCTACCATAGAGACTCTAAATATTTACAAGTTTCCATCAAAACAGACTTCTAGACTAAAATATGTAGATATCTTCAAATTTCTATCTCAACATACACCTAGAGTCTGTTAAAGATATCATCAGGTTTTCATGCCAGCAGATATCAAGAGTGTAATATATGGATTTCTAGGTTTCAGCAAGTATACACCTTATAATATATTGTGCACATATATCTTGAACTCTCAGCAGACATCCATAATATAATACATAGTACATAGATATCTTCAGATCCAGCAGAGATCTAGAGTAAAATATATTGTACATAGATATCTTCAGATCTCAGTAGAGATCTAGAGTATAATACATTGTACATAGATATCTTCAGATCTCAGCAGACATCCAGAGTATAATACATTTTACATAGATATCTTCAGATCTCAGCAGAGATCTAGAGTATAATTGTACATAGATATCTTCAGATCACAGCAGACATTCAGTGTATGTAATACATAAATATCTTTCAGTCTCCATCCTATTTGAAGCACTAGCATCACTTACACATTATAAATTAAGTGCCAAAACATCATACAACTTACAATTATTCTTATGTGAACTTAAAATCTTAGATTATCCAATAACTAAACATAATTAAATTCATCTGTGATGACCATCACTTTTGAAGGAGTACAGTCTCATCAATAAATTATGCATTTATGCCACACCCGGCAGAAAAACATAAGAACAGATTTACAAGACAAGTCATTTGTATTACCCTATTTGCGGCCCCCAGGTCAAGTTCTTTTCTGTGCTACAGATCAGTGATTCTGTGAGTGCGGTGTGTATTTACTGTAATCCTGATGTGTATGTTTAGCAGGTACATTTACCTTGAACACAGGCTTTGTGAACGTACATGTAGGTAACCTTATTTCAGGTTAAATATATCTCACCTGGCAGATATGTTGTGTACCTGTAGTAGTATATGTGTACCTATACTTCCCCATGCAGAGACTACAATAGTCACAATTTCAAAAATGCCAAACCTTCCCTTCCTTCATGATTATCATTTTTGACATAACTTGAATATTTCAACAGGGTACCCTTGTTTACATTTCATATTACACTGGTATTTGTCTACCGGTAAGAAATATCAATACAAATTATGTAATTTTGACTATTTTACGCACATTATTTTTCAAGTACTGCACACAAACATAGTTTGATGCAGTTTTACAGCTTTAACCTATATTACCACCAAACCAGTTAAATAGTTCTACACTTTAGAAAAAAAATACTACTAGCTTGTACAAACTGGACTTGAAATAATCTACTACGTAGAATGTTTCCTTAATGACAGAACAAAAGGTGCCAAATCCATGATCCCTATATCACATTTCCTTTAAGCATTGGCCTCTGCCATACATATTTTCTCCATGGCCCCTTCTATTCATATTTCATCTATATGATATTGTCAGTAACACAGGAATGCAACATGAATGTACAGATATGACTACTGTTGTGTAATTTATTGATCATGCCAATGCATTTGATATCTAATATATTTGAAGTAAAACTTTTCGATAAAACTTAGTTACTTGCCCGGTAATCAACCTTTCAAATTACTAGTGATATTTTCTTTGATTATGTATGACATAAAATGATGACAGCTTCACCAAGTTTCAATGTTTTGTTTCAGAAGGATATTACGATCAATAATTTACAAGAATCGGTACAAATGTTCGTTATATTCCCAAATGTGTTGTTAAAGTTACCAACTGATTCCTTAACTATATTGACCTATACAGCAATCCTTATTTTTGGTTCAATGCGCAGGCAGGCAGGGAACACAAGGATAATTTCTACCCACAATCTTCACACGGGACAGTGGGACTAATACTTATCATTGTGCCCCTCAAACTCCTTGATCCTTATATAAAGCTACCATGCACCTACCCCTCATTGACCCCTATTCATTTTCTTTTCTCTGAGCTTTAATATGAATTTTGCCCCTATTGATCCTTACCATACATCTTGCCCTCATCTGACAGGATGATTTTTCTTCTGCCACAAGGTGGGTAAATGGCAAGTGCCTCCTGGAAGCTCTGTTCGATGTCTGGTGACCAAACTCCCTCCGCATCATTTGATAGATCATCATTGGTTGGACTATCAGGGTCCTCTTCTGCCTTGGTCATCCCGCTAGCTCCTGCGGACAGGTCATCACTAGACCATGTGGAAGTCATCTGCCTCTAACCTACAATAATTAAAAACCAGGCCTATTAATATCAAATTTTTACTGGTGTCATTATCATTATTTTCAACTGTCAATATCATGTAGAAAAGCACTTTTAATTAAGTAATGCTGATAATGAAATGTTAGGTTATCAGTATATATATTATGAATAATAGCTTATTAAAAATGTATATTATGTAGTTTGAATTGTTCAATTATTCCTATACATCTTTATTGTTACATATTTGCGCCGCTGTCAATACAAATATATAAATGTATCAGTCAGTTTAGGCATCCACAGTTACCTTTTGTATAAGAACCGACTTTATAACAAGTTTTCTACTGTATATATGGCTTTATAACATTGATTTGTAATATTTTCATAAATCATGAAATTCAGAAAAATTGTATGTTTTGTAGATGGACATGCATGCACTTGAATACAAGAGAAAATGATAACATTTGTAGATACAATACATAAAAAGTTCAACATTGTATGAAGCACTGGATCAAGGATTGACTGTACCTTGCCGCTAAAATTTGGGATCCTGACCTAAACTGTTGCTATGGATCCTTGGAATGTCATAATATTATTGTCGTCGTAGAACTATTATGTTGTACTAGCTACGAAATGTTTGTTATTAAAAATTCCCGATTGAATTAAACATTAGTTCCAAGTTTCAACCCTTTCTTTCTAACTGGATTAAGGATCAAGGATCTTGACCTGTTAAAGGGAGATAAACCCCTAAACGGCTGCTAAACTAATTGCTAAAAAAATGTATTATCCATTTTTTGTGTAAACCTCTACATCCTTGGTGCCATCACATCAATTTTGACCTATATGTAAGCTGTGATGATTTAGACAGAAAGCGGACATCAACAGTTCTGTATAAATCAGTTAAATATTGTTCAGCCTGATAATAGCTATGCCAACAAGACAGAGCAACAGTGACATTTCCAGCTGACAGATAATGACCAAAGTGATTGAAAATGTCAGCGACAGTGGGTCTGCCTGTCCATACAGTTACTATATCTAATGTCAGTGCCAGCATCCAATATTGTAATGATGAGGACGTACATGTCATATAACAGATCTTAATTTACAGAAGTATACAAGATGAGTGTTAAAGTCGATTATTTAAGCATGCCTTTGGCAAGATACATACAACCAAAGAGGATTGCTTTAAATTTGTGCTAAATTTCTACAAAGTTATGTCCCTTGGCAAGGAAAATATGTCTGAAGATATCAAACAGATCCAACTTTTATCCATATCAAAATAGTTTGGATCCCCTGAAGCTTGTTGAAAAAGCATTTTTCCTGTATTATGATAATTTATCAAATTTTGGGTTCTTATCAGAAATCTGCTGACATGATATAAAATTAAGTCTACGCTGGTGTTGGGACATTGGTTTATGAAGTTGCTAACAAATGCTCTGCAATAATTTGAGACTGTTGACAGCAATTTATGGCCGGCAATGCAATGGCTTGGCATTTTCTACATTACAACAATGCAAACCAGGATGACAACATCATGATACATCAGACTTCAATACAAATAACTATGAAGAGTAATAATTGTACAGAAAGACTGGCACAACCTTCCAATATATATATAAAAACATGTAGCTCATGATCAAGCACTTTCTGGAATATGCTGTCAATTTTACAAAGTTCACCGACAGCAACAAAACAGTTATACTTGCGGAGCACATTTGAAGGCTTAAAAACTAATTCCTAGTGTAATTTAGAAGTTTTAGATATGAAATGTAATTTGACCAAATACTGAAGAAATTGTGACTTCTTTCGCCTTACTTTAAACTTTTAAATCTACTGCAAAAATGAACACATTGAAACCCTTTCTTGGAATCATTGTATACTTTGTTATGTCCTTAAAAATATACACCAATGAAAATAATAATACATCACAGTTATAGTACCAAGTAAATGTTAAAAGACAAAAGATAATTTAATTATGATTTTCTTGGATAATCAATTGTAACTTATTTTCTTGGAATAAGAATGAATAAAAAATAAGCATGTTTTTAGTAACACTATTGTAGTGGAACACTACACTGTATATTGTCAGATCCCTATTTTCAGGAGCATACATCATACAAAAGTGCACATCGATCATAATATTTGTTAGCATTTAATAATTATAAAACAGTTTAAATGGTAAGCATTCTATTATGTCAGTTTGGGCAAGTACCAGAATTTTTATTTCTCTGATTTATAGTATTAGAAAACTTATGGCATGATTATTCTAAAAAATATATATATATGCTAAATTCCGTCTTAAAGATTAGTTTTAAAATGGATATCCAGACTCAGATTTTTCATTATTTGGGTGACTATCTTGTCATATTTAAACCTCAGACAGACATCCCAGACTATGACATCTGTTGTTATTGCAACCAAGACAGAAGTGAATTATGTAAACAAAGCAGGTAGCGTGTGACAGATACATAAACCATCTTATCTGATGTCACTAACACCGCCTTAAAATATGCCTACGGAAAATAATATATACACCTACATCATTTCAAACCCCCATTTCTACTCAAGCTTTCTCGAAATCGAATTTAAATTTAAAAGTATTTTGGAAGCTTGCTTCAACAAAATACCAGTTCTAGATCCTCCTCGCGGGCCTATAGGATATCCCGTGATATGGGACGAAAATGGCGTGTTACTATCACACCGTTTACCTGGTTCACTCTTTACTCGAAACGTTAGTTATGTCGAATATGTAATCACAAACTTATGTATATCATATCTCATTAAAATGATAAGAAAAACCCAAAGAACGAACATGATTTTGCCTAGTTTTGAAGCCGACCGACTGACCCAAACCGCTCGAGCTGATATCCTCCTGTGCCTGAATGTGGCCATATTCAACAAGCTTACCTCTGTACCGTAGCGCCATGAATAGTTTTTGGGTGCCGAATGTAGGTCACCCTCACCCTCCATAACAATTCTATCATGTTGAAACAACAATTCCCTGGACATGCTGTACTGTCACAGTTGACAATATGCACGATTCTCAAATGATTCTCCAATCACCTGGCAAACTTTGCATTGGCCGGAAGTTGTTCCTAAAACTATGACAAATATTCGAGGGATTCAAAACCCGTACCGACATTTTAGCCATGCCGTACGAATACCGGCCATACTTGACAGAATTTCGCCAAATCACTGGCAAATCACACAATTACTTACCTGTTTATAACTTATCCAGACTTTCAATATACTTTTTAAGTTAAAATTCAAAATTTAAACTCAAAAAGGACACACTCCGTGGTATGCGTGGAATGGCACAAAGAATCTAGACAACGTAGGTGACAGCTGCGCATATACTTCGCGCAGGGGTGGACCTAGGCATCAATCAGGAGAAATATATGCACAGGTTTCTTTGTTTTAACATTATATATATACAAAGTGATAAAAAGTGTCAATGTAAGATAATGTATATGAAAAATTAATACATATTTGATGTTCGTTCTATATATTTCTGTTTGTTACCTCAACAAGTGAAAACATATTAGAAAATTGCGACACACATATGTTAAATTCTCCCAACACACAAGGTGATTTTTCCCCCCTGGACACTTGTGGCATGTGTTTTCATTTTACGCGGTTTGTTGTGTTCTGAGCTAGTAAGGTATGACTCATACCGGCGGGCGCTACAAGTTGCAAAACTGCACTGCAGTCCAGATAATTTTACTCACCTTTAAACGTTTAAACGTGTGTTAGTCGCACATGCGCTTTCATACAGACACATGATATTCACCGAAAAAGTTTAATTGGACATAGCAGGTGCCCGTTATGGACATATATATATATATATCACGCTGTAGCGCGCTCTTTCTATGCTTATGATTTAGGATTACCGTATAATAAATTAACATAAATGTACGGATTTGAACTAAATAACATAATGAATATTAATAAGATGTGAGGTATTATTTTCATAAATGATTTTTTTTTACAGACTTTCATCCGTGTCCTCAATTAAATCTACAGCACGCTATACTAGTCTCCGAAATTCTGAAAAGGGTTGTCGAAAATTTGGAGGCCATGGAACACAATTGGCACCTGTGTCATAAACTTTCTTTGGTGTCTATTCAGCATCAATCAAATCTGTAAATTTAAACTCCGCTACCGATAGATTTGTATTGGTACATAAGTAATTTCATAGCACTTTGAGTCATCGTCTATCAACATTCTATCATACAGTACTAATTAGTAAGTCTATGTCAAGTTATAAACACTTCTTTTCGAAAAGTATCAATGATGTAAAGTAACGCATAGTGTATAATAATGTATATCATACAAAAATATGGTTTAAAAAATATATGGCGTAAAAAAGGTATAAAATGAATAACTACATATGTATTCTTTAAATTAAAATATTTTAGTGGATATCATATAAATTTCACACGTGTTTTGTGACCACAAGTTTGGTAAAAAAAAAATCCGAAAATGACCCCAATCAATATAAATGTTTGATCCCACAGGACCATACACATACAAGTGCATGCTTGTGTGACATCCTAAATACAAGCACGTGCCCGTTTGACGACATTAATACAGGTATAATTGTCTGTTTAGTTCAAATCAATTGTATTGCAAACAAAAGACCAATGGATGTGACAAAAGTTAATACTGACGTCCTTTACATAACAAATAAATATACACAAAACTAGTGTGTCGCGCAATAGCGAAAATAGTTCATTTTAAAGTTAAAGATGAGGTAACAGCAAAAGAGGTAAGAAAGGAATTAGGGACACCAGCGTATAATTTGTTGAATTAGTTATCGGAGGGTTTACTTGAGGTCGCGTCTGTGATTTTCCTAAGCGTGTGTGACGACAAAAATAACAGTTATGCAAACGTTTTTATTCTGAGTCCAGTTTTATTTTAGATCTGAAATGAGGATGTTTTGTTGCAACTACTTTGTCTTTTGATGAATATTTTTTCCATGAGTGATTTATTGAAACAAATTGAAGAAAGTATATTAGTTTTTTTATCCATTACAGTCAAGGTTCCAACAAGCCTTATAATGCAATAAACGGTAAGTATTGCTGAGCACGAACTAGAAAAAAATCGACTGTAGTATATATATTTTATTAAACGTCTGTGAAAAGAATTCACTTATCTCATAAAATACGCAAATAATGATTTTAACTCTCCATGATCACACATGCGTGGGTAACCCTTAACCCACCCCCACCCAACACACACACACAACAACAACAACAACAGACACACGCCACCCTCCCCATCGTTCTCACAGACTTGCTCCCCTGTCAAGCACTTGCACTAACCCGGACCAGGGCCTGTGTTCGACTATGACAGGCAATGCTGAGTAGCCGAGTGCTCCGTGTCGCCAAGTTCAATATTGACCTAAGCGACAAGGTCACACGGACAGACGACAAAAGGGATTAGTAATGATAGTTCAAATTCATCGATATGTCACTGATATAATATAGGTTGATTGTTGTGACATCATACACAATGGTGAAGCAGTGACGTAAATGTACACGAACAAGTGAGAAAAAATACATGACGCCTCATGATGAGTTCGTACTATCTCCTTTGTAACCTTTTTCATTGGAAGTAGATTGTGTATAATTGGCGCAGAGACGTTTAAGACGTATTTATATTACGTCTCTGCCTAGCGTGAAGTGGTCATTACTCAAATGTTATATTATATGTAATAATTCTAAGTATTCATCGGCTAATCAATCTTCGGGTTTTAAATCGAATTCTGTGGTTCAACTCCATGAACGTATGACATATAATTCTGAAATCGGTACCCCTGGTTCACATCTATGTTAATATAGTGTACACACGACGAAGACACGACGAAGACGGAAATCTATTCCTATGCTGTTTTATTTTTATTCTCATGTTAAATATATGAAAATATAGTAAAGAATCTAAAGTCTGATCTTAGATAGCTAATCTAATTCCGTGAGCTAACATATAATATCGTTCTGGCTTCAGTGGTTATAATTGTATATATATATATAAAAAAAAATATGTAAATCCTAAATTTTCCCAAAATCAATCACAAAACAATACTCGCATATCTGTTCACGTTCTTAAAAAGTTCCAATGGGATCCTTGCCTCACGAAGCTTAGTTTACGGTATTGTTCAATTGTGTCCGACTGCGGTTAGTTACAAATTCAATCACACGGAACAGGTGTTGCTGGACATCAAAGGTACCGTCTGATCAGGGGTCAACCATTTGATTGACGTCGGCAGATAAATATTGATATGGCGAGGAAACGGCAGTTGTAAGGACACGCCCTCGGGCGCTAAAAAAGCACACGAAATTTGTTTAAGTGTTTGTTATTACCCAAATAAAAGGATAAGGAAGGGGACTGTGGACAGGGAAGTGAGTTGATCTGTTTAACACCTACAGACAGGTTTCTACGCTGTGTAATGGTAATCCGGATTACGTGTACAGTTATAATCCGTAACTCTCTTGGCACCAAATCTGTTTCGGTTATATTTTGTTTATGCGCAATTAAAGATGAATTATCATTGTATTTAATGTGACCTTTTGATTCGACTAGACCTTTGACCTTAATTGGTCATTTGCGTGTTAAAACGTTTAAAAACAAACCATTACCATTAGAAGGACGTCAGATTTAATCTCCCATGACACATTAGATCACAGCTGGCGTTCATGGTATATTAAAACTATTTACTTTGCTGGTTAATTCAGTTTTGTATGAATATTGAGATAACCAGGGATTTATTCCCCAAATTTTATACAAACAAATCTTGTTTTAATAATACAGAAACATGTGATATTTTTGTTGAGATAGGGATGTATGAGTGAGTGTCAGGACGCAGAAATCATGAGATTTGTTCTGAGATCAGAAACATGTCATCAAAAGATGCAAGTGTCTGCGTTTTGTGTTTTGTAGTTCACTTTAATGAATGTGTGGATGTGAGAATGAGTGAATGAGTTCTTTTATATATGTAAAATATTCTTGTTCGCGGAAAAAACCACAAAACTTTTTTTTCTTAGAAAAACATTAATTGTATTCTTATAAGATTAATATTAACTTTATTTTATTCCACATTAAGTTGCATGACACCACATACAAAACAAAGTCTTATTAGATTAATTACCTCTCATAAATGACCTATTTAATGATAACCATTCTGGTAAATTTTATACTTTCCATGAATTCTCCCAAAAATATCAAATACAGACTAATTTTCTCCATTATCATAGTGTTCTCTCTGCAGTAAAGAAATCAAATTCTAATCCAGTCTTTCCTGATGTAAAAGTTACATACCCTATTATTCCTATAATCTTGGAATGACGCATGAGAAAGCCTAAAGGTTCCAAACACTTCTATAATATTTTTTTTATGAAAAAACACCATGATAGTTCTAACAGGACAGAAAAATGGAATGATATCTTTGATTTAAATAGTTCCAGTTGGCATAAGATATTCAAACTTCCCTTTGCTATAACTAAAATCACAAAATGGTTTCGGTATAGAGTGAATCACCATATTCTGACAACAAACTCGTTCTTATTTAAAACTCGTTTAGCTATATCTCCACTCTTAATACTTTGTGATTCTGGGGCTGAAACTATTATATATATCATGTGGGACTATGCCTTCCTTTTATCATGTTATGGCTCTATCTTTGTCCTGTCTCTCTATGTATGAAAGTATCTAACATTTGTGTTTTGTTGAATGTATCAATTGTACATGTATATTTCAGATGATAATGATGATGATGATGTATGGATGATGATGATGAAACTTTATTGTATTTACAAAAGGATTAGACAACAGGCAGTGCCTATATAAGTCTTCTCCTGAACCGGTACAACATATATACACAGAATAACAAGGTATATTAAGGTATATTAAATCAGAATAATTTGGACAGGAAAATGATCAGCATCTTCACGCGGTGCTCCACAAGAACAACTGCCATCTTAAATAAGGTGTTCAGTACATTTACCGAAGTAGTCACTAGCTTTGTGCCTGATTTGACAAGGTATTATATTAAGATTCCTAGGATTGCACTGTTTAAAGATCAGGGGAACATTATCTACTTGATTATTATAATAGTTGTTAAGTTTATATTTGAACGAAGTAAGGGAATTAGCAGATGTTATAGAATAATCTAATAAGTTCCATAAGTTCATTGTATCAGGAAAGAAACTACGGATGACGATAATATATATGGATGATTATGATGGTGTTATATATGAATGATTATAGTGATGCTGTTGATGATGAGATGATGATGATGATGATGATGATGATGATTATACCAACTACACAATTAATGTGTAAAACAGGGACAAACGATAACAATCAACCACGTGTTCAGCGCGGTAGTATATCTTGTGAGTTAAAAGCATTTATTATCTAAGAAAGTCCGTGATAACAAGTTTGTATCGTGTGAATTTCCATTTTATAAGGGATCACATTTGATCCCTGGGTGATCTTACTACGGATATCGCTTAAAACACGGATCATTTTCGTGTTGAGTTATTGCCGAAATCCCCATTTCCCGTAATTGGTAAAATAAATCTTCTTCCGATATACAATAGAGAATACTTCGTAAAAAATATCATTATTTGAAATTGTATTTCATTTGAAGAAAAACAAAGGTTACGATGGTAAGTGTTTAAGTGAATTAATTTGACACAGGAACTGGAATTTCTTTCAATTTAGCGATGGGTATATCCCCCACTCACCCACTCCGAATAGGTATCCCCCCCCCCCCCCCAAAAAAAAATAAAAAATAAACTGTACTGTATGATCTCCGGAATAAAAAGTTACATCTGATCGCAAATTGATCTGAATCTCAAAAGCGAAAATTATACCGCATACAAAACTAAAATGCTATATCGAGAACAATCACAATAAAAGCTACATTGGATACCACACGATGTCCATAACTGGAAATTTAATCACAATAGCTGGAAACAATCTTTAAAACGAAATTTTCACTGGATATAAACGTGATTGCTTCTGATCCGGTGTTATTTTAGTTTTGCGGTTTGTTTTTTGGAGGAAATATTGAATGTTTATTTAAAATTAAGTGCCAATTCGTCATGTCCTCCCTTTCTTACTTGAATTTCCTGTCTAGATAATAAGGATAATTATAAATCGCAGCTATGTGATGCATCACAGTATGATCAGTGCCATAACTAATTACATCTTATGTATTAAACCCCCCCCCCCCCTCCTTCGTCCATCCCTTACTTCACCACCGGCGAGTTTCTTGAACTTCTCAATACGTAAAGCAAGTCCGTTTTCAGATCCATCCGTCCCCCATGACAGATTGCAAGTAAGCACTGGAATCTGAACGCGCTGCCACAGATGTGGGGTCATGGCCGATTTGTGATACTGACCGTGACGAATGAGGTACCACACGTACGTCCCCCCCCCCCCCATCCCTCCTCCCCCTCCCCTGGGATCCCTCATGTACTCTCCTTCTCCCTCCAATGGGACCCTTCTAGCAGCACCGATGGCTTTCATTACCAAGCTTATTTTATTGTCCGTAAAATCCTAAATTTTTCGGTCCCGTCTCTCAAAATAATGTAACGAATTAATCTAGTAAAGACAATTTGCCCTGGAACATTGGACGTTGTTACGGCTCTCCGACATTCTTCGGCGATATTTACAACGCCCGGAATGTAATGTTGTCGAAACTTCGGAAACCTTGATGTGCAATTGGTGCAGGGGAAATTGACTAACATTCCGGAACGATCAGGTTTCCTCTATTTTAATTAAGTTCCGAACGTCAAACCGGTCGCTCGCATAGTTTTGCCCGTCAGAGGCGAAATTCGATCCCTGTATTGTCAAACAAGTTGCATATATGCAATACCTTGGGGATTATGAATGGTTTACCGGGCAACACGCCTAATGGGCGGGTATCTGGCTTTGTTTCATTGGGACCAAGTGACACACAGAATGGAAACTCACAGTTCGATCCGATGTCAATTCTTACTCAAACTTTATATAAAATCATATGTTTGAAAATAAATTCGAAATATTGAATTAATTAAAGCTTTATGCTATTTGTATTAGCGGCCAGGTATAGTATTTCTGTTTTAATTGAGTATGCGGCTCTATAGATACTGAAACACTATATCGTAACACTGTGGTGTAACATACAAGTGCACTATTGTACTTGCAGTTGATAACAAATTGTAGTTAATAACGTTCAAAAGTACAAACACGCAAAAGTGTAACGTACAAAGGTGTATTACTGTTCAATTACTGGGAAGGTACGTGTGGTGTACAAAAATGTAATACTGTACAATTACTGGGAATGTACGTGTACTGTACAAAAAGTGTCATACTGTACTATTACTGGGAATGTACGTGTGGTGTACAGAAATGTTACACTGTACAATTACTGGAAATGTACGTGTGGTGTACAAAAGTGTAATACTGTACAATTACTGGAAATGTACGTGTGGTGTACAAAAATGTAACACTGTACAATTACTGGGAATGTACGTGTGGTGTACAAAAATGTAATACTGTACAATTACTGGAAATGTACGTGTGGTGTACAAAAATGTGATACTGTACAATTACTGGGAATGTACGTGTGGTGTACAAAAATGTAATACTGTACAATTACTGGAAATGTACGTGTGGTGTACAAAAATGTTATACTGTACAATTACTGGGAATGTACGTGTGGTGTACAAAAGTGTAATACTGTACAATTACTGGAAATGTACTTGTGGTGTACAAAAATGTAACACTGTACAATTACTGGGAATGTACGTGTGGTGTACAAAAGTGTAATACTGTACAAATACTGGGAATGTACGTGTGGTGTACAAAAATGCAATACTGTACAATTACTAGTAATGTACGTGTGGTGTACAAAAATGTAATACTGTACAATTACTGGGAATGTACGTATGGTGTACAAAAGTGTAATACTGTACAATTACTGGAAATGTAAGTGTGCTGTACAGAAATGTAACACTGTACTATTACTGGGAATGTACGTATGGTGATAAAAGTGTAATACTGTACAATTACTGGAAATGTAAGTGTGCTGTACAGAAATGTAACACTGTACAATTACTTGGAATGTACGTGTGGTGTACAAAAAGGTAATACTGTACAATTACTGGGAATGTACATGTGATGTACAAAAATGTAATACTGTACAAGTACTGGGAATGTACGTGTGGTGTACAAAAGGGTGATACTGTACAATTACTGTGAATGTACGTGTGCTGTACAGAAATGTAACACTGTACAATTACTTGGAATGTACGTGTGGTGTACAAAAGGGTTATACTGTACAATTACTGTGAATGTACGTGTAGTGTACAAAAAGGTAATACTGTACAATACTGGGAATGTACGTGTAGCGCACACAAGTGTAACACTGTACAATTACTGGAAATGTACATGTGGTGTACAAAAGTGTAATACTGTACAATTACTGGAAATGTACATATGGTGTACAAAAATGTAACACTGTACAATTACTTGGAATTTACGTGTGGTGTACAAAAGGGTAATACTGTACAATTACTGTGAATGCACGTGTGCTGTACAGAAATGTAACACTGTACAATTACTGGGAATTTACGTGTGGTGTACAAAAGGGTAATACTGTACAATTACTGGGAATGTACATGTGGTGTACAAAAATGTAATACTGTACAAGTACTGGGAATGTACGTGTGGTGTACAAAAAGGTAATACTGTACAATACTGGGAATGTACGTGTAGCGCACACAAGTGTTACACTGTACAATTACTGGGAATGTAAGTGTACTGTACAGAAATGTAACACTGTACAATTAATGGAAATGTACATGTGGTGTACAAAAGTGTAATACTGTACAATAACTGGAAATGTACGTGTACTGTACAAACATGTAATACTGTACAATTACTGGGAAGGTACGTGTGGTGTACAAACATGTAATACTGTACAATTACTGGGAATGTACGTGTAGCGAACAATAGTGTAATACTGTACAATTTTAGCGTAAAAATGCAGCATTGTAAAATAAAGATTTATCTACGCTAATGTCAAATCTAGCGTAAAAATGTAGCATTGATAATAGAGATCTACTACACTTATGTCAAATTTAGCGTTAAAATGCAGCACTGAAAATGAAGATCTACTACACTTATGTCAAATTTAGCGTCAAAATGCGGTATTGTAAAATAAAGATCTACTGCACTAATGTCAAATTTAGTGTGAAAAATGCAGCATTGAAAATAAAGATCTACTACGCTAATGTCAAATTTAGCGAAAAAATGCAGCATTGAAAATAAAGATCTACTACGCTAATGTCAAATTTAGCGAAAACATGTAGCATTGTAAAATAAAGATCTACTACATTAATGTCAAATTTAGCGTAAACATTTTACACTGTATTATAATAATCTACTACAATAATGCCAAATCTGTTGTACAAATGTGTGACATTGCAAAATAAGGATCTACAGCACCAGTGTCAAATTTGAGTTTTTGTGAATAGAAAATACGTACAGTCTATCTCATTTTCTTTGATTTCTCTGATTTCTATGTTGAAATACAAACCAAAAGCTTTGACTAGTATTAAACTTGTTAAGAGAAAACTATTTACAAACTATTTTTTCCCGCGATGTCTCGACGATTAAAATAAAATTATATAAGAATTTATCAAAATTATGTAAGACTTGTAAAAACCCGCTTGCTATTTCGATCAAGATCTCAACAACATGCCCAAAGGGTCTGTATCACTTACCTAGATATCAAAGACATTGTAACTAATTGTTCTTATTGCCATTAAAACATGTTCCAACTTCGTTGGGCTCTGTCACTCATTACCCAGCGGATCTACAACCGTCCTGACCTTTCGTTAGACGAAACACCACAACAACCTTCAATTTTGAAAAAACGACTGATCTCGAAAACGTTCACTGTCTTAGACGACAGATCGTCATAACGTACGCAGTCTTAGACGACAGATCGTCATAACGTACACAGTCTTAGACGACAGATCGTCATAACGCACACTGTCTTAGACGACAGATCGTCATAACGAACACTGTCTTAGACGAGGGATCGTCATAACGTACACTGTCTTAGACGACAGATCGTCATAACGAACACTGTCTTAGACGAGAGATCGTCATAACGTACACTGTCTTAGACGACAGATCGTCATAACGTACACAGTCTTAGACGACAGATCGTCATAACGTACACAGTCTTAGACGACAGATCGTCATAACGTACACAGTCTTAGACGACAGATCGTCATAACGTACACAGTCTTAGACGACAGATTGTCATAACGTACACTGTCTTAGACGACAGATCGTCATAACGTACACTGTCTTAGACGACAGATCGTCATAACGTACACTGTCTTAGACGAGAGATCGTCATAACGTACGCAGTCTTAGACGACAGATCGTCATAACGTACACAGTCTTAGACGACACATCGCCTTAACGTACACAGTCTTAGACGACAGATCGTCATAACGTACACAGTCTTAGACAACAGATCGTCATAACGTACACAGTCTTAGACAACATATCGTCATAACGTACACAGTCTTAGACGACAGATCGTCATAACGTAAACAGTCTTAGACGACAGATCGTCATAACGTACACTGTCTTAGACAACATATCGTCATAACGTACACGGTCTTAGTTAGACAAAAGAATGTCATGACGTACACAGTCTTAGACAAAAGAATGTCATAGCTTATATTATTTTAGATGACATGTCGGCATCACTTTATGTCAATTCTTTAAGTTGTTTTCTTGGACTACAGAACATGCGCTCTAAATTGTTTCGATATTTTGATCTTTATTTTTTTTTGTGCAATTGCAAATGATTTGTAGTCAGTAGTGAGTTGACAAAAAACACCAACAACATTGCATGTCTTACTTACATTGGAGTAGAACGTTATCCTATAGGGGTACTACAATGTTTCCGGAGCGCACGATATTTACACGTACATTGTGGTTGAGTGCGGGAGTAGTCTTTGCTAGGATTCTCTGACGGACTCGGCAATGCTTTCGTAGTAATTATGTTGCAAATTATCATTGGAATAGTCGTACCAAACGCTAACCTATTTTCACTCTATAAAGTATTAACAGAAAAAATGTAGGAAAAGCAAGGAATTAGATTGCTATCTAAGTCAGTGGAAATAGAATTAAAGCGAAAAACAGCGAAACCGGAAGTCAATTGACACAAAGGACATTTTGCAATTCCGAACGCGCCCATCTTTTTTTTGGTAGAGTATAATGCCAGGAATCAACTGAACTAAATATATAATTACATGACATGACTTGCCTGCAAGAAGTGGGTTTCCCTTGTGACATGTGTACGTGTCAGTCTAAACATACGACTTGTCACACAGCCTACCAAATAGTGACATACACGAAACTACACTATAACCCAGGAGTTCAGTCCTAATCGTGTATACTTTGTTAAAACGGACACATGTTTTATGAAGTAAACGTTGACACTGTTTACGATCCCTCCCACTGGTACGTACTACTGATGTGGGAGGTCCACGTGTTATAAAAGTTGTGTCCTGGTCACATGTTACCACAGTAACTCAAACTCACACGTGGTTTCATTTTAAGGTCTCCGTTTTTACACTCAGTGATGATAAATGTTCACTTAAGTCAGTGAACTATGTCACTTCCAGTTTCCACACCGCTTGTGGCCAACATATAACAGAGAGTGCCTCATTCAGTGGAGAGCACTAACCGCAGAGCGTATGAGGATTTCGCTAGGTGTGTACTGCAAGCTCATAAAATTGGACGAGAAGTCCGGTAGTATATTGGAAGTTACTAGAATTATACATTATAAACTCAAATGATTTGTTGATAGAAATGCATATAAAACTCATTAATAAGTGAAATCAGACCTCACCAGACTATCTAAGTTTGTGGTACAATGAAGTGTCAGGTTCAACAAGAAGCTAATTTGAAGTGTACCAGAGACTTGCTGAATATTCATAAGCTCATTATATGTATACCAGAAACTCAAGTTAAGTGAGGTAGCATTAATACAAAGGGAACTGAAAGTTTACTAGATACTCACTTATGTGTACCACATGCTATTCGTGTACTAGAACCTCACTCTAAAGTTTAGTAGACACTCAAACTGTACGATATATCAAATGTGTATTCAATACTATAAGTTCACTAGATACAATATATAAATATATATATATATATTGGTTACTGCAAGTGTACCTCGGACTCACTATTTTAGAAAGTGTAATAGATACTCACTATAAATGTACTAGATACTAACTATAAGTGTACTAGATACTCACTATAAGTGTACTAGGTACTCACTATAAGTGTACTAGATACTAACTATATATGTATTAGGTACTCACTATAAGTGTACAAGGTAATCACTATAAGTGTACTATATACTAACTATAAGTGTACTAGATACTCACTATAAGCGTACTAGATACTCACTATAAGTGTTTTAGATACTCACTATAAGTGTACTATATACTAACTATATATGTATTAGGTACTCACTTTAAGTGTACAAGATACTAACTATAAGTGTACTAGATACTAACTATAAGTGTACTAGATACTCACTATAAGTGTACTAGATACTTACTATAAGTGTACTAGATACTTACTGTAAGTGTACTGGATACTCACTAAAAGTGCAGTAGGTACTCACTATAAGTGTACTAGATACTAACTATATATGTATTAGGTACTCACTATAAGTGTACTAGATACTAACTATAAGTGTAATAGATACTCACTATAAGTGTACTAGATACTTACTATAAGAGTACTAGATAATAACTATAAGAGTACTAGATACTCACTATAAGTGTAACTTGGTACTAACTATAAGAGTACTAGATAATTATTACTAGATACTAACTGTAAGTGTACTAGATACTTACTGTAAGTGTACTAGATACTCACTATAAGTGTACTAGATACTCACTACAAGTGTACTAGATACTAACTATAAGTGTACTAGATACTCGCTATAAGTGTACTATATACTCACTATAAGTGTACTATATACTCACTATAAGTGTACTATATACTCACTATAAGTGTACTAGATACTCACTATAAGTGTACTAGGTATTCACTATAAGTGTTCTAGATACTAACTATATATGCATTAGGTACTAACTATAAGTGTATTAGATACTTACTATAAGTGTACTAGATACTAACTGTAAGTGTACTAGATAATTACTATAAGTGTACTATATACTAACTATAAGTGTACTTGATACTAACTATAAGTGTACTAGGTACTAACTATAAGTGTACTTGATACTAATTATAAGTGTACTAGATACTAACTGTAAGTGTACTAGATACTTACTGTAAGTGTACTAGATACTCACTATAAGTGTACTAGATACTCAGTATAAGTGTACTAGATACTCACTATAAGTGCAGTAGGTACTCACTATAAGTGCAGTAGGTACTCACTATAAGTGTACTAGATACTAACTATAAGTGTATTAGGTATTAACTATAAGTGTACTAGATACTCACTGTAAGTGTACTAGATACTAACTATAAGTGTATTAGGTATTAACTATAAGTGTACTAGATACTCACTGTAAGTGTACTAGATACTTACTATAAGTGTTCTAGATTCTTACTATAAGTGTACTAGATACTCACTATAAGTGTACTAGATACTCACTATAAGTGCAGTAGGTACTCACTATAAGTGTACTAGATATTCACTATAAGTGTCCTAGATACTTACTATAAGTGTTCTAGATTCTTACTGTAAGTTTACTATATACTAACTGTAAGTGTTCTAGATACTCACTATAAGTGTACAATTACCAACTATAAGTGTAATAGATAATAACTATAAATGTACTAGATACTAACTATTAGTGTACTAGATACTCACTATAGGTTTACAAGATACTCACTATAAGTGTACTAGATACTCACTATAAGTGTACTAGTTACTAACTAGAAGTGTTCTAGATACTCACTATAAATGTACAAGATACCAACTATAAGTGTTATAGATAATAACTATAAATGTACTAGATACTAACTATAAGTGTAACAGATACTCACTATAGGTTTACAAGATACTCACTATAAGTGTACTAGATATTCACTATAAGTGTACTGGGTACTTACTATAAGTGTTCTAGATACTTACTGTAAGTGTACTAGATATAACTATAAATGTACTAGATATTCACTGTAAGTTTACTAGATACTCAGTATAAGTGTGCTAGATACTTACTGTAAGTGTACTAGATACTCACTATAAGTGTACTAGATACTTACTGTAAGTGTACTAGATACTTACTGTAAGTGTGCTAGATACTTACTGTAAGTGTACTAGATACTTACTGTAAGTGTACTAGATACTAACTATAAGTGTACTAGATACTAACTATAAGTGTACTAGATACTAGCTATAAGTGTACTAGGTACTAACTATTAGTGTACTAGATACTCACTGTAAGTGTACTAGGTACTAACTGTAAGTGTACTAGGTACTAACTATAAGTATACTAGATACTAACTATAAGTGTACTAGGTACTAACTATAAGCGTACTAGATACTAACTATAAGTGTACTAGGTACTAACTATAAGCGTACTAGATACTAACTATAAGTGTACTAGATACTTACTATAAGTGTTTTAGATACTTACTGTAAGTGTACTAGATACTTACTATAAGTGTACTAGATACTCACTGTAAGTTTACTAGATACTCACTATAAGTGTACTAGATACTTACTATAAGAGTACTAGATAATAACTATAAGAGTACTAGATACTCACTATAAGTGT
>NW_018408778.1:457280-502052 GCF_002113885.1 Mizuhopecten yessoensis | reverse complement strand
AAGCATGCTACTGGCCAAATATCATCTCCCTGGGCAGTTTGGTTATCGAGAAGAAGATGTTTGAAGTTTTTAACATATTTGACCCCTGTAACCTTGAATATGGGTGAAGGTCATTTATTTTAACAAACTTTGTAGCCCTTCATCCCAGTTTGCTTCTGACCAAATATCGACACCCTAGGCCTTTCGGTTATTAAGAAGAAGTCGTTTAAAGTAAAATATTGACACCGGACGACGGATGCCGGACGCCGCGCCATGACATAAGCTCACTTGGCACTTCGTGCCAGGTGAGCTAAAAACTGGGGAAGTCCAGTTAAAAAATGTGGGAGTGAATGAGTTAAAGTGTACAGTAATTATCTTTTAACAAGAGGCCCAATGGGCCTGCATCGCTCACCTGGTATAAAACTCACACTTGTAACCTTAAAAGTGATCTAAAATAAAGCTACAGGCAAAATATCAGTATTTATGATTAAAATTCATTCAAAAGACCCTGTTATTTTTTTTTAAACATTTCACCCCTGTGATTGAAAGTCGAACAAAGTCATTATGTTGAACACATTGTATAGCCTTTCATCTCAGGATGCAACTTGCAAAGTATAAACATCCTGGGACCCATGGTTATTCAGAAGAGGTTGTTTAAAGATTTTAAACAAATTTGACCCCTGTGACCTTGAATATAAGTCAAAGTCATTCACTTTAACAAACATAGTAGTCCTTGATCCCAGCATATGCTACTAACTAAATATCAACATCCTGAGCCTTTTGGTTATTCAGAACAAGTTGTTGAAATATTTTAAACATATTTGCTCCTTGTGACCTTGAATATGATTCAAGGTCATACATTTAAACAAACTTGGTAGCCCTTGATCCTAGTATGCTACTGACTAAATATCATCACCCAGGGCATTTTGGTTATTCAGAAGAAGTTGTTTAAAGTTTTTAACATATTTGACCCCTGTGACCTTGAATATGGGTGAAGGTCATTTATTTGAACAAACTTTGTAGCCCTTTATCTCAGCATGCTACTGGCCAAATATCATTACCCTGGGCATTTTGGTTATTGAGAAGAAGTTGTTTAAAGTTTTTAACATATTTGACCCCTGTGACCTTGAATATGGGTGAAGGTCATTCATTTGAACAAACTTTGTAGCCCTTCATCTCAGCATGCTACTGGCCAAATATCATCACCCTGTGCATTTTGGTTATTGAAAAGAAGTTGTTTAAAGTTTTTAACATATTTGACCCCTGTGACCTTGAATATAGGTGAAGGTAATTAATTTTAACAAACTTTGTAGCCCTTCATCTCAACATGCTACTGGCGAAATATCATCACCCTGAGCATTTTGTTTATTCAGAAGTTATTTAAAGTTTTTTTAATACAATTGACCCCTGTGACCTTGAATATAATTGAAGGTCATTCATTTGAACAAACTTGGTAGCCCTTCACCCAAGCATGCTACTGGCCAAATATCATCACCCTGGGCATTTTGGTTATTCAGAAGAAGATGTTTTAAGTTTTTGACATATTTGACCCATGTGACCTTGAAAATAGGTTAAGGTCATTAATTTTAACAAACTTTGTAGCCCTTTATCCAAGTTTGCTTCTGGCCAAATATCGACACCCTAGGCCTTTCGGTTATTAAGAAGAAGTCATTTAAAGTTAAATATTGACGCCGGCTGCCGGCCGGCCGGAAGGACGGATGACGGACGCCGCGCCACGGCATAAGCTCATTTGGCACTTCGTGCCAGGTGAGCTAATAAATAAAGGAGTTCATTAGAAATGAAACAGCTGATTAATATGTAGAACAAGTGTACTAAACTTCACAAGATGTTCACTGAGGCTGATAATAATTAGAGGAACTCTTTAATGTGTTCTAGACTTCAACTCAATGAATTCATTATAAGTGATCTAGCCTTCACTGAAGTACCAAGTGGCTAATAATAAGGGAATGAGAAGTTGGTTCAAAGTAATCTTTAACTCAACAGAAGTTTTCTAATTGGAAGAAGATTAATCCTGTATCCAGGCATAGAAACTCTGTGGCTGTGGTACAGCTTACAACCCTTCAAAATGGATGTAGTCTTTTAGAATTCATAAAAAGACAACCAGGAATATATTATTTTAAAATACCTTAAATGAGTGGGACACAATCTTTTAATAAAATCAGTGGGATTGAGTCTTTGATGGGAAATTACAAAATGTAGATATGTATCAGTCAATTATAGGCAGCAAGGCTAAATACGTGTCGGAATATGTATAAACAAATACCACTCTATATCTGTTTGATAAAAAAGTTTATTATCATGCACACATTATTGTTTATACAAATCTTACAAGTCATCTAAATATGTGATTATATATACATATAGCACCAGAAGTATGTACCACATACCTCGTATTACAGCATGGTCACCATATAACACATAACTTACATATCTAAATCATTATATACATCTGTGTACACTGTACAACCTATAAAATAAAACCAAAAGTGTTTTTTTCTTCTTTTACTTTTATATTCACTTAATGTGAAAACATGCATGATCTGACATAACAACATACAGTTTAAGATGTAATGTAGTAATGCCAACAAGGAAATGTCCACCCCTCTATAGAGTCAAAACAGATCATATCCTTACACTGTATTAGATACGTTTAAAACAAACGATAATTAACATAATAAGAGGGCACACTTTAAATTTTATGAACTTTAGTTATAAAGAAATGCTCATTGTACATGAGAAAATTGATTAAGAAATAATAGTCATGTGACCCACAATATTAGTGACATAAACATGTGACACACAATACCAGTGACATGATCATGTGACACACAATACCAGTGACATTATCATGTGACACACAATATCAGTGACATAAACATATGACACACAATATCAGTGACATAATACCGGTCACATAATCATGTGACACACAATACCAGTGACATAATCATGTGACACAGAATATCAGTGACATAATCATGTGACACACACTATCAGTGACATAATCATGTGACACACAATACCAGTGACATAATCATGTGACATACAATACCAGTGACATAATCATGTGACACACAATACTGGTGACATAATCATGTGACACACAATATCAGTGACATAATCATGTGACACACAATATTAGTGACATAATCATGTGACACACACTATCAGTGACATAATCATGTGACACACAATACCAGTGACATAATCATGTGACACAAAATATCAGTGACAAAAACATGTGACACACAATACTGGTGACATAATCATGTGACACACACTATCAGTGACATAATCATGTGACACACAATATCAGTGACACACAATATCAGTGACTTAATCATGTGACAGACAATACAAGTGACATAATCATGTGACACACAACACTGGTGACATCACCATGTGGCAGACAATACCAGTGACATAATACCAGTGACATAATACCAGTGACATAATCATGTGACACACGATACCAGTAACATAATCATGTGACACAGAATATCAGTGACATAATATCAGTGACATAATCATGTGACTAATACCAGTGACATAATCATGTGACACACAATATCAGTGACATAATCATGTGACACAAAATACCAGCAACATTAATATGTGACACACAATATTAGTGACATAATCATGCGACACACCATACTGCTTACATAAACATATGACACACAATATCAATGACATAAACATATGACACACAATATCAGAGACATAATCATGTGATACACAATACCAGTGACATACTCATGTGACACACAATATTAGTGACATAATCATGCGACACACCATACTGCTTACATAAACATATGACACACAATATCATTGACATAATACCAGTGGCATAATCATGTGACACACCATATCAGTGACATAAGCATGTGACATAATACCAGTGGCATAATCATGTGACAGACAATACCAGTGACATAATACCAGTGACATAATCATGTGACACACAAAACCAGTGACATAATCATGTGACACAGAATATCAGTGACATAATCATGTCACTGGTTTTGTGTGTCACATGATTATGTCTCTGATATTGTGTGTCACATAATCATGTGACCCACAATACTGGTGACCTCACCATGTGACAGACAATACCAGTGAGATAATACCAGTGACACAATCATGTGACACACAATACTGGGGACATAATCATGTGATACACAATACTGGTGACCTCACCATGTGACAGACAATACCAGTGAGATAATACCAGTGACACACAATATCAGTGACACACAATATCAGAGACATAATCATGTGACACAGAATATCAATGACATAATCATGTGACCCACAATACTGGTGACCTCACCATGTGACAGACAATACCAGTGAGATAATACCAGTGACACACAATATCAGTGACTTAATCATGTGACAGACAATACCAGTGACATAATCATGTGACACACAATACTGGTGACATCACCATGTGACAGACAATACCAGTGACATAATACCAGTGACATAATCATGTGACACAAGATACCAGTGACATAATCATGTGACACAGAATATCAGTGACATAATCATGTGACATAATACCAGTGACATAATCATGTGACACACACTATCAGTGACATAATCATGTGACACACAATACTGATGACATAATCATGTGACACACAATATCAGTAACATAACCATGTGACACACAATATCAGTGACATAATCATGTGACACAAAATATCAGTGACAAAAACATGTGACACACAATACTGGTGACATAATCATGTGAGACACAATATCAGTAACATAATCATGTGACACACAATATCAGTGACATAATCATGTGACACAAAATATCAGCGACATTAATATGTGACACACAATACCAGTGACATAATCATGTGACACACACTATCAGTGACATAATTATGTGACACACAATATCAGTGACATAATACCTGTGACATAGCCATGTGACACACAATACCAACGACATTAATATGTGACATACAATACCAGTGACATAATCATGTGACACACAATATCAGTAACATAATCATGTGACACACAATATAAGTGACATAATCATGTGACACAAAATACCAGCAACATTAATATGTGACACACAATACCAGTGACATAATCATGTGACACACACTATCAGTGACATAATCATGTGACACACAATATCAGTGACATAGCCATGTGACACACAATACCAACGACATTAATATTAATCATGACACACAATACCAGTGACATAATCATGTGACACATCAGTGACATAATACCGGTGACATAATCATGTGACACACAATACTGGTGACATAATCATGTGACGCAATACAAGTGACACACACTATCAGTGACATAATCATGTGACATAATACCAGTGACATAATCATATGACACACAATATCAGTGACATAATACCGNGACATAATACCAGTGACATAATCATGTGACACAGAATATCAGTGACATAATACCGGTCACATAATCATGTGACACACAATACTGGTGACATAATCATGTGACATAATACAAGTGACACACACTATCAGTGACATAATCATGTGACATAATACCAGTGACATAATCATATGACACACAATATCAGTGACATAATCATGTGACACACAATATCAGTGACATAAACATATGACACACAATACCAATGACATAATCATGTGACACACACTATCAGTGACATAATCATGTGACACACACTATCAGAGAAACATTGGACATTTCTCCACAGGTCGACAAACATTCTGTACCAATATGATTTAAACACTGTTTTGTTGGCTTCAAATCTTACCTCATTTCATTATAAACTAACAAGATATTGCTGAACTCAAATTAGTTGCTTTCTAAAATTGAAACAAGATGGATAGAAGGTAAGATGATTTGTAAAATACATTCACATATAGTTATATAAATAAATATAAATATAGATCTATATTCCTTTGAAGAACATAAGAAACATTCCTGTAGTGATAAGTGGTGAGGACATAGCCACATACATCATCTAACATAGCAGTACTCTCTTACATAACAGATCTTACAGGCCACTACCGTCCTAAAGACATTCTCCACTTGTTTACTTTAAACATTTGGCAAAGTTGTAATAATCTTTGGTTTCAGAGTAAAAATAAAACATATTATTTTGAAAATTATGTAACATTTTATTAATGATATCATTTCCTCCACATTGCCAAAATGAGGTTCGAGTCACTTTGCGCTGTACTTACAAAGTATACAGGCCACTTTGTAGATTTTGATACACTTTTAAATGTGTCAATTTCATGGCAGTGTTATAAATGCAATTTAAAAAAAGAAAAATAAGTCAGTGGAACTTCAAAACCAATATTGACCACTGCATACAATATTTGTTCAAGCAAACAGGAAAACAACTTCTATATATATAGCAATATCTGTATACATGGGGTATATTCTTCTAATCCTTGTAATACAGGGAATAGAAAACAACATCTGTTTACAGTAATACAGGGGGTAGAAAATAACCCCTGTATACAGAAATACAGGGGGTAGAAAATAACCCCTGTATACAGAAATACAGGGGGTAGAAAATACACCATGCATACAGTAATACATAGATACAGTAACACATGGATTAGAAAATAACCCCTGTATACAGAAATACATTGATTAGAAAATAACTCCTGTATATCGAAATACATGGATTAGAAAATAACCACTGTTTATAGAAATACATGGATTAGAAAATAACCCCTGAATACAGAAATACATGATTAGAATATAATCCCTGTATACAGAAATACATGGACTAGAAGTATACAGTAATACACAGATTAGAAAATAACCCCTGTATAAAGAAATACATGGATTAGAAAATAACCCCTGTACCCAGAAATACATGGATTAGAAAATAATCCCTGTATACAATAATACATGGATTAAAAATTAACCCCTGTATACAGAAATACAGGGGGTAGAAATTAACTTATCTAAATAGCAATACAGAGGATAAAAAACTACCCCTATATAGTAATAAATGGTGTAAAAAAACACCTGTATACAGTAATCAAAGGGGGTAGAATAAAAAAAGAAAGATAACGACATCATGGATGATAGGTAATTGTGATGATTTATTAATTTGGAGGTGACGGTAGATGTAATAGCATGTAAATTGATGCACACCCTGTTTATTTCTAAGATCTAATACACGCTGCTTAGTAAAGGCTACGGTAAATGTCTTACATTTCAAGTGGCATCTTATATATGAAAACAATTCTGCAAAAATTAACAATGGCTAACAATGCTGGATAAAAATTGTTTTCTAGATAATATAATACATTAAAATGAAATGTAACCTCACATTAAAAACAAATGTAAGCTACATTAAAAAATACTAGTTACAAATATTTTTAATGATTTGACCAGAAGAATTTGAAGTTACTTACTGTACTTACACTGCAATACAGGGGTTGATGGAGATAGCATTATCACACATATTTGTGTATGCTTTGGCATCTGGTCAATATCACCCAGACTTACACAAAGTCAATTACAAAATACACACAACAAACAATTACTTTTGTCTGAGCTGATTTGTACAACATCGGGAGGGAATCAACAACAGCTGGTCATGATTTGGGTACAGCAGATAGTTGAGTACTGAGTACAATGTACAGGGGTACTGTAGTACTGAGTACATTGTACAGGGGTACTGAAGTACTGAGTAGATTGTACAGGGGTACTGTAGTACTGAGTACAATGTACAGGGGTACTGTAGTACTGAGTACATTGTACAGGGGCACTGTTGTACTGAGTACATTGTACAGGGGTACTGTAGTACTGAGTACAATGTACAGGGGTACTGTAGTACTGAGTACATTGTACAGGGGTACTGTAGTACTGAGTACAATGTACAGGGGTACTGTTGTACTGAGTACAATGTACAGGGGTACTGTAGTACGGAGTACATTGCACAGGATAACTGTAGTACTGAGTACATTGTACAGGGGTACTGTAGTCCTGAGTACATTGTACAGGGGTACTGTAGTACTGAGTACATTGTACACGGGTACTGTAGTCCTGAGTACATTGTACAGGGGTACTGTAGTACTAAGTACATTGAACAGGGGTACTGTAGTACTGAGTACAATGTACAGGGGTACTGTAGTACTGAGAACATTTTACAGGGGTACTGTAGTACTGAGTACATTGTACAGGGGCACTGTAGTACTGAGTACAATTTACAGGGGGACTGTAGTACTGAGTACATTTTACAGGGGTACTGTAGTACTGAGTACATTGTACAGGGGGTACTGTAGTACTGAGTACATTATACAGGGGTACTGTAGTACTGAGTACAATGTACAGGGGTACTGTAGTACTGAGTACATTATACAGGAGAACTGCAGTACTGAGTACATTGTACAGGGGTACTGTAGTCCTGAGTCCATTGTACAGGGGTACTGTAGTACTGAGTACAATGCACAGGGGTACTGTAGTACTGAGTACAATGTACAGGGGTTCTGTAGTACTGAGTACGTTGTGCAGGGGTACTGTAGTACTGAGTACATTATACAGGAGAACTGCAGTACTGAGTACATTGTACAGGGGTACTGTAGTCCTGAGTACATTGTACAGGGGTACTGTAGTACTGAGTACAATGCACAGGGGTACTGTAGTACTGAGTACAGTGTACAGGGGTACTGTAGTACTGAGTACATTGTACAGGGGCACTGTAGTACTGAGTACAATTTACAGGGGTACTGTAGTACTGAGTACATTTTACAGGGGAACTGTAGTACTGAGTACAATGTACAGGGGTACTGTAATACTGAGTACAATGTACAGGGGTACTGTAGTACGGAGTACATTGCACAGGATAACTGTAGTTCTGAGTACATTGTACAGGGGTACTGTAGTCCTGAGTACATTGTACAGGGGTACTGTAGTACTAAGTACATTGAACAGGGGTACTGTAGTACTGAGTACAATGTACAGGGGCACTGTAGTACTGAGTACAATGTACAGGGGTACTGTAATACTGAGTACAATGTACAGGGGTACTGTAGTACTGAGTACATTGTACAGGGGCACTGTTGTACTGAGTACATTGTACAGGGGTACTGTAGTACATTATACAGGGGGACTGTAGTACTGAGTACATTGTACAGGGGTACTGTAGTCCTGAGTACATTGTACAGGGGTACTGTAGTACTAAGTACATTGAACAGGGGTACTGTAGTACTGAGTACAATGTACAGGGGCACTGTAGTACTGAGTACAATGTACAGGGGTACTGTAGTGCGGAGTACATTGCACAGGATAACTGTAGTACTGAGTACATTGTACACGGGTACTGTAGTCCTGAGTACATTGTACAGGGGTACAGTAGTACTGAGTACATTGTACAGGGGTACTGTAGTCCTGAGTACATTGTACAGGGGTACTGTAGTATTGTTTAATGTATGTGGTACTGAAGTATTTGAACATAGGTAGTTGAGTACACTGGCTATGATCTGACACTGGATTATCCCCAAAAATGAGGACACAGATGTTCTAGGTTAGTTGCATGTGTACTGGGCATATAAAGAAACCTGGACTAGACATCAACATAGAACCAGTGTAGTGGGTTTATAGAAAATAATGTACATCACACAGAATCATACATTTTGTCTCAGTGACCCCTCTCACCTGTCTAAGGAACCTAGACCACCAATAGCAGCACCCAATAGACTGGACTAGTGGATCAAAGGACGGACCTGGATTTTATGCCAAAATGGACCGAAAGGAGCAGATCCTTGAGCCAGTCCGTATTTTCCATAAAACTGTGTATTAATTTTTGGAACGTTTTACACATATTTACATTGAATTGTAATTGAATTGTAATTGTGATAATAATAGCAAAACAATGTTCTGGAACCTTTTAACTATTAAACATTTCAGTTTTTCACATGAACACAAAAACAAGGTAACTTATAACTCAATACACACTTGTTTTACCATGGTGACTGTGTCTAGATAATCTTACCACACAGAATAAACAACCAAAATACTTGGTGCTGTTAGAAATACATTAGCTAGTAAGTGAGGCTGTATTCTGATCAACAGACCTGGGCTCCTGGTACTGGTCCAAACTACCCTCGTCACAACTACTGTCTGTCTAGACCATCACCAGGTGTCCCTCCGTAACTCATACACAGGTAATACGGTCAATGTACCCATGTACGCACACAGGCTATTTATTGTTGTTTTGTGATATTTATGGGTTCCCTGAAATTTTCCCAATGCATACAATTGACTACTCAGTATGTATATGTATCAGTGTGGGAGTTCATGAAGCAAGTTCCGTGACTGATATTTACAGTTTAAGGGCTGATAACAGGCACATGTGTATAGTGATCATTACAAACATAACAGTNAAATCCATCCACTGGTTCTTGAGAAGAAGTTGAAAATGTAAAAGTTTACGCACGACGCACGACGGACGACGGACGAAAAGCGATTAGAATAGGTCACTTGAGCAAAGCTCAGGTGACCTAATAATGCATCAAAAATCAATTAAAATGTCTAATTGAAGTGTTGGCTGTTTTCAATTGGTCATTCAAAATCATATTAAAGTAACTTATCAATAAGCTAAGAAAACTGTACAAAGGGAACAAGACGATCAGTGAGTATTACAATATGAAGGTACCATTGGGACATCTCTTGTGAAAGTACACATTGGATGTTGCAGAATTAAAACAAAAGTATATTGTAAAGCTTTTAATGCAACTATAACATTGTATATGAAATATACTGTAAAATGTTTTTGAAGAGTACATAATAAATAGGGTAAGCATACAAATGACCTCCAATGTTTAACACTGATTCAGGCGCTGTGGCTTGTTGGGATTCTCTTGGCAGTGTGGTGTTGTTCTTGCAGCTGATTGCACTGCAAATAGAAAATATATGATTCAATGATTGTTTTGTTTATACAGCAGACACTGATACAGGTATTAAAAAGGTAAACAGTGATTATTGTCCATACAAGTCATAGTACATTGTCACAATACTTATATTGTTCCAGTACATCATGGTCACAATATTTATAGAGTCCCAGTACATGGTCACAATACTTATATAGTCCCAGTACATTGTCACACTACTTATAGAGTCCCAGTACATGGTAACAATACTTATAGAATCCCAGTACATCATGGTCACAATACTTTTAGAGTCCCAGTACATGGTAACAATACTTATATAGTCCCAGTACATCATGGTCACAATACTTATAGAGTCCCAGTACATGGTAACAATACTTATAGAGTCCCAGTACATGGTCACAATACTTATAGATTCCCAGTACATGGTAACACTACTTATAGAGTCCCAGTACATCATGGTTGCAATACTTATAGAGTCCCAGAACATCATGATCGCACTACGTATAGAGTCCAAGAACATCATGGTTGCAATACTTATAGAGTCCCAGTACATGGTAACAATACTTATAGAGTCCCAGTACATGGTAACAATACTTATAGAGTCCCAGGACATCATGGTCACAATACTTATAAAGTCCCAGTACATGGTCACACTACTTATAGAGTCCAAGTACCTCATGGTCACACTACTTATATAGTCCCAGTACATCATGGTCACAATACTTATAGAGTCACAGAACATCATGGTCACAATACTTATGGAGTCCCAGTACATGGTCACACTACTTATAGAGTCACAGTACATCATGGTCACAATACTTATATAGTCCAACTACATGGTCACAATACTTATATAGTCACAGTACATGGTAACACTACTTATAGAGTCCCAGTACATGGTCACAATACTTATATAGTCCCAGTACATTGTCACAATACTTATAAGGTCCCAGTACATCATGGTCACAATACTTATATAGTCCCAGTGCATGGTCACAAAACTAATATAGTCCCAGTACATGGTCACAATACTTATATAGTCCCAGTACATTGTCACAATAATTATAGAGTCCCAGTACATTGTCACAATAATAATAGAGTCCCAGTACATTGTCACAATAATTATAGAGTCCCAGTACATGGTCACAATACTTATAGAGTCCCAGTACATCATGGTCACAATACTTATAGAGAGTCCCAGTACATCATGGTCAGAATACTTAAGAGTCCCAGTACATGGTCACAATTCTTATAGAGTCCCAGTACATCATGGTCACAATACTTATAGAGTCCCAGTACATCATGGTCACACTACTTATATAGTCCCAGTACATCATGGTCACAATTCTTATAGAGTCCAGTACATCATGGTCACAATACTTATAAGGTCCCAGTAAATCATGGTCACAATACTTAAAGAGTCCCAGTACATGGTCACAATTCTTATATAGTCCCAGTACATTGTCACAATACTTATACAGTCCCAGTACATCATGGTCAGAATACTTAAGAGTCCCAGTACATGGTCACAATTCTTATAGAGGCCCAGTACATCATGGTCACAATACTTATAAGGTCCCAGTACATCATGGTCACAATCCTTAAAGAGTCCCAGTACATGGTCACAATTCTTTTATAGTCCCAGTACATTGTCACAATACTTATAGAGTCCCAGTACATGGTCACAATACTTATATTGTGACAGTTCATGGTCACAATACTTATAGAGTCGCAGTTCATGGTCACAATACGTATAGCGTCCCAGTACATGGTCACAATACTGCTCCTTCTGCCAGTTTATCTTTAGTAGAAGTAACCTTGACCTTGATTTTTTTTTTTTAGACCCCTTTTGCACATTTTTAAATCATAGTGTATTGACATGTCAAATTTCAGAAAGAAATGATTTTTGGATTCAAGATTAGGACCATACCCCCATAGCCTATCTTTAGTAACAGTGACCTTGACCTGAAAAGATTTAAAAACCCTGATTGCACATCTAGTATATCACCATATCAAATTCCAAAAAAGTGAGTCTTTTGGTTTCTAAGATAATCTCCAGTAATGAAAGTGTGACAGACAGACGGACACCATGCTTACAGAAGGGCACCCATATCTCCGTATCTTATGATGTGGGCCCTAATAATCACATTGGATTGCCATCAAAGTTTAGGGAAGTTTACCACTGGAAGTAAGATTGAGTGACAGATAGAAATCTGAGGGAGGCTCCTACTCCTAGTCTGTCACAGCCTATTTAACATCACACAATGGGTACATATGGAAACCACTCCCGGATATCAGCAGGAAAAACCTGATCCTGCTATATATAGTAACATCATGTCATCGATCCCACTAGCATTATGAATGAAAACTACCCACAGTACAGACAGATGGTGACCACCCTTATTGTAGTATTAATTTATAAAAGATCGTTTTCCTTTATCTTTGACCTCTTTCTAATGTCAAACCAGGGTAGGCAGATTCAGTTTCTTTTTCATTTAAAGGTCATTTAAAATTTTGACATATAAGAATGATTTTTTGTATGATGCATTGAAATTGGACTAATTTTTAGTAATGGAACCCAGAAAATATAGAATGATACAAAATCTGTCCAAGGTTGTAAGTCCTAAAACAGGGGAGAGGAGATATACTGATTACAACTGACAAGCAATACATGGTAAACCAGGTAGTGTCTTATTTGCAGGCTTTAAAACATTTCATTACAGTAGATGTGATACTTTGTATAGAGTTTAAATTTACCAACAGTACAGTAGATGTTTTGTATATAGTATCAGATTTACCACCAAAACAGTAGATGTTTTGTATATAGTATCAGATTTACCAACAGTACAATAGATATTTTGTATGTAGTATCAGATTTACCAACAGTACAGTAGATATTTTGTATATAGTATCAGATTTACCAACAGTACAATAGATATTTTGTATATAGTATCAGATTTACCACCAGTACAGTAGATATTTTGTATATAGTATCAGATTTACCAACAGTACAATAGATATTTTGTATATAGTATCAGATTTACCAACAGTACAGTAGATATTTTGTATATAGTATCAGATTTACCAACAGTACAATAGATATTTTGTATATAGTATCAGATTTACCAACAGTACAGTAGATATTTTGTATATAGTATCAGATTTACCAACAGTACAATAGATATTTTGTATATAGTATCAGATTTACCAACAGTACAGTAGATATTTTGTATATAGTATCAGATTTACCAACAGTACAATAGATATTTTGTATATAGTATCAGATTTACCAACAGTACAATAGATATTTTGTATATAGTATCAGATTTACCAACAGTACAATAGATATTTTGTATATAGTATCAGATTTACCAACAGTACAATAGATATTTTGTATATAGTATCAGATTTACCACCAGTACAGTAGATATTTTGTATATAGTATCAGATTTACCAACAGTACAATAGATATTTTGTATATAGTATCAGATTTACCAACAGTACAGTAGATATTTTGTATATAGTATCAGATTTACCAACAGTACAGTAGATATTTTGTATATAGTATCAGATTTACCAACAGTACAATAGATATTTTGTATATAGTATCACGTTTACCACCAGTTCAGTAGATATTTTGTATATAGTATCAGATTTACCAACAGTACAGTAGATATATTTTGTATATAGTATCAGATTTATCACCAGTGCAGTAGATATTTTGTATATAGTATCAGATTTACCAACAGTACAATAGATATTTTGTATATAGTATCAGATTTACCAACAGTACAGTAGATATTTTATATATAGTATCAGATTTACCAATAGTACAATAGATATTTTGTATATAGTATCAAATTTACCACCAGTTCAGTAGATATTTTGTATATAGTATCAGATTTACCACCAGTACAATAGATATTTTGTATATAGTATCAGATTTACCAACAGTACAGTAGATATTTTATATATAGTATCAGATTTACCAATAGTACAATAGATATTTTGTATATATTATCAAATTTACCACCAGTTCAGTAGATATTTTGTATATAGTATCAGATTTTTCAACAGTACAATAGATATTTTGTATATAGTATTAGATTTACCAACAGTACAGTAGATATTTTGTATATAGTATCAGATTTTTCAACAGGACAATAGATATTTTGTATATAGTATCAGATTTACCACCAGTTCAGTAGATATTTTGTATATAGTATCAGATTTTTCAACAGTACAATAGATATTTTGTATATAGTATCAGATTTACCAACAGTACAATAGATGCGTAGATATTTGGTAATGGTAAGAACTATCTAGAGTACATATTTCTCCTCATATAGCCCGACTGACATAGTAAGATTCAGGCTGATTTGGCTAGTTAACCATGTGTAAGATTGTAAGGAGATCACACATGTGATCTAACTGAAATACTGACATTTTGTCAGATGAACTTATCAAAAACATACACTATGACTTACACCTACTTAACCTTATTTGCTATTAAAATCGTTTTAGGTTTATACAGTATGTAATGAAGCAATAGGCACTTAATGGTTGTCTGTGTGTGTAAGGTAATGTACAGACAAACTAGAACAGAGCGACAGGCTATGATGAATGGACAGTAAGCTACAGATTGTCAGTATACCTCACCAGTCTCTACTTAAACACCTGTAGATTGGTGGTTTTGATTGTGGTTTTTCCATATTTGAATTTTCTTTATGACCAATGAAGAACGTGACTCATTTCGGGAGCAATAGAAGTGTATTGGCTGATCCTATGTCAACATGACCTGGTTTTTACATGATCTCAACAATAACCTAAGAGGCTTCCCATATTTAACGCTGAACAAATGATTTTATCACAATTATCCTGTTTAGATAATTCATGCTATATTTGGAAATTTTCTGTATAGTTTAATGAATTTTTGAGTTGGTTCCAAACATTTTTACAAATGGCACCAAAAAAAATATGAAAGGTTATATACCATGTGTAAGATTGTAAGGAGATCACACATGTGATCTAACTGAAATACTTATAAAAATAAGAAATAAAAATAACACAATAGCTCCATAAAGAGTATTTTTAATTCTAACAAGCCATCTTTGAACTAAGAACTTTATTTGTATGAAGCATCAGACATTTTCAACTTGTTTTTAGTTTCCACCTGGCCAATGCTAACCAAAATTCATCGCAATAATGCTGTTGTGATCTAAAACAGATGCTGGTATTTTTTGGGTTGAATACAAAAAAAAGGCTACTGTCCCATGTTTAAAAAAAGATATCATTTTTATTAATATGCTCTAGTTCAAAGTGTTAAATCTGCTTGATCTGTGAAACAAAGCCTTTAATACTGGTATCATGGACAGGTATACACAAACACATATATTTCGACAGATAAGTGAGATGTTCATATCTTTTAATCCAGGTAAATTTTGTGTAAAGGAAATATGACTTACAAATGAAGCCATTTAACTAGCAGAAGTTGGTGGTGACTGTACATGGTGTGTACATCATTACAACTCGTCCATGGCAGCACTTAAAAAGAATCAAAAGAAATCCAACCTCTCAAAAATAACACAATAACTTGTCAAATCTGTCATAGAGACATCCACCATTCAACAATGTCTCATTATATAATTTTATTTTTTTCCATGTTCATCAGATTGGTTTTTCCCCCTAAAGGCAAATCAACTTAAGAATATTTTAATTCCAATACATTTTTATGACATTTTCAATCTGGTGACCTGATAATATCATGACAGCTTGTGAAAGTGTCAAACTTTTATCAAATCAATGCATATCATACAGATATAAAGATCTGTATCTAACAGCACAATAACAATACACATCACAATGAGTGTGCACATCTACTGAGGAATGAAACAAGTCATGTTCACCTGTGCCTTCCAAGGCTTTATCTATTACGAAAGGTTTATCTATTACCAAAGCTTTAAATCTTACCAAGACTTTATCCATTACCAAGGGTTTTTCCATTACCAAGACTTATCCATTGTTACCAAAGCTTAATCAATCACCAAGGCTTTATCAATCACTAAGGCTTTATCTATTACCAAGACTTTATCCATTATCAAGGCTTTATCCATTACCAAAGCTTTATCCATTGCCAAGACTTTATCCATTACCAAGACTTTATCCATCATTACCAAAACTTAATCAATCACCAAGGCTTTATCCATTAACAAGGCTTTATATTTAACCAAGACTTTATCCATTACCACAACTTTATCTATTACCAAGAGTTTATCCATTACCAAAGATTTATCCATTACCAAAGCTTTATCCACCACCAAAGCTTTATCCATTACTAAGTCCTTAGGACACAGGGAAAGATAATCATGATTTTATAATAAACTAGAAACTTGTTTTTGTGAACAAAAACATATGTCTCCCCTTATTAGCCAATAGACAAACTTCGGTATACAAAAATAATGAAGGGCCATATCTTTTTGTATAGATGGGCACGAGACCTTAATTTAGAATGGGACATTCCTACTTCCCAAGATACGTAACTATAGCAAGTTTGGTCAACGTAAGTGAAATAACATCAAAGTTATACTGTAGACAAACTATGGTAATAAAAATAAACAACGGGCCATAACTCTTTATATAGTGGGGCACAAGACCTCGTTACAGTGTGAGAGATTCCTCCTTCCCGAGATACATAAATATGGTAAGTTTGGTCAACATAGGTGAATTAACATGGAACTTATGCTCCGGACAACCTTCGGTATAACCATATTTTACCGCAAATAATCCCCCCCCCCCCGACCCCCTCCTGAGAAAAAAGATTGGCCAAAAGGGCAGGTGAGCTAAAAATGAAGAAATTTTAGCACATCGACTCCTTTGGGTCCCATCCTACAACCCTTGGGGGTAGGGCTGGCTCAAAATTTCAAATCATCAAACTGTCAATTCAGGGTTATAACTCCAATCAAATTGGCAAGTAATATTCAAAGTATCATTTGCCATAATAAACCATAGTAAATTTTGCCCCCCCCCCCCTCCCTAGGGGATACTGATCCTGATAATGCTAACCCAAATTGAATTACTTCCAATGGAAATTAAACAAATGTTGGTCCAAAATGTGATTTCCCTATATAAACTATAGGTTACCCCCTCCCCAGGGGGAAACGTGAGACCCAAGGGTCATGAAATTCACAATTTTGGTAAAGCACCTTAAGACCCTTCCATCTATAAAGAGTATTTGATTCTACCATATCTGGGTCTTGAGAAGAAGATTTTTGTAATTTTAGTCAATTTGACCCTTCCTGGCCCCGCCCCTCAGGCCCTACCCCTCAGGCCCCTCCCCTCAGGCCCCTGGGGGCCGGGGACCAAACCAGCCACTCTATTTGTTGACATTTGGCCATGGAAGGTTTCTGCAAAACTTCATTGAAATTGGTTGAGGGGTTTTGGAGAAGAAGTCGAAAATGTAAATTGTTTACTGACGTACGACGGATGCCGCTGGAGAAAAAAAGGCGATCGCAATAGGTCACTTGAGATTTTGTCTCAGGTGACCTAAAAAGCCACAGAATCACAGTACTCAGTAAAGAGTATGTGTCACTACATGCTTTTTACTATTGTGCCTAATTCAGAAACAAAGTTGTTTGTAGTATTTAAACTTGGGTTTATGTTGTTTTGCATCCATTTAGCTAATTTGCTAAAAAATTGACATACATTTTTTTTGAGATGGAGACAAAATTAGGGAGGGGGCTTAATTGCAGGCACCCACCCTGTTCCCAGGACATTTACCAAAGTGGGGAGGGGGCTTATTTGCGAGAGGGGGCTTTTTTGCGGTAAAATATGGTAAAAATAAACAAAGGACAATAAGTCTGTATATGTCTCCCCTTCATTCGAAGGAGGAGACATAACAAGATACAACTGCTGTGACCGTAATGGGAGAAGACTTATATAGGCTATGCCTGTTGTCTAACCCTTTATTTTGAAACACCAAAATATCTTGAATTGAATTGATGCTACAACTGTCTGTTTTTTGGTGGCATGACATATTATGGCATTGATGTAAATGTTTTTACATCCTAATAAGTTTTAATTGGAACAGACATCACCAAAGAAAATTATAATTCATACCAAATTCTTTTTGTTAATTGGAATCTGTCAACCTTTTCTTCAAACATTCTGGTCACCATTAATAGACTATCCAATACCTTGCTCTTCATAAACTTTCCATTGAATTAGTTTCATAAAATCTGCTCTCCATTAATTTGTTTTCAATGACATTAGTTTTGTTGACTCTACTCATTTCTGTTAATCTGCTTTTGTTCTCATTCTCCTCTTTCATTGATCCACATTCCGTTATTTTCCTCTTTAGTTATCAAGAACATTTTGTTTCTTTTTTTGCTGTTCCACTTATTTCTTATCTTTGTTATTTCAGAGTTTGTGTTTGAAGACAAAAGTAAAACTATGTAGTTCCACTGTGAATGAAAATATATGTACCGTAAAAACCCATGTAATTTGCGCACTTTTTTGCGGTACATCTACATATACTATAGTTACAACTTACAAGCAATGGGGAGGTGTATGCTATGAGCTCCTGTGACTGAGTGAATTAAAGGAGACAGGGGCTAGGAGTACCCTGGTGGTCTGGTGGTATAACAAACATTTCTGGCTTATATTCAAATAAACATATGTATGGAAATAGATAATGCTTCAATTAGGCTTGTGTTTGGCATCGATGATTTCACTATTTTATCTTATCTTTTTAGATTTCAATTGTACAATGACTACAATCTCTTCTTAAAATAAAACATTTCAATATATTTGTGTGAGTTTCTGTTAGCCTGGTCTTTCCAGAAGTGACAGTTAACTATAAGTATAACCCCATTAATAAAAGTTTTAGCATTTCTAAAATATTGAACTTTTTACTTACATTCTGCTAACTTTATTTAATGGTTCCTCCCCCCCATTTTTGCCAGTAAATCTGAGCTACAAAGCCTAAAGTATAGGGATGTCCTTAGTTTTTACTTCAACAGACCAGACATTAAATTTAGCAGGTCAACTTTGACAAACTTAAATACAATGTACAGTTTAAGAAAATGTGAATTTTATCAGGGCAAAATTAGGTTCTAGATGGTAGATTTGGCAACCTGCTACCTCTTATGAAAAGAACTGACAGTACAAGGTTAATCCTTGCCAATCAGAATTTTGATAATCCATGAAAGACATTTTCAGAATATCTGAGAGATTCCCTTACCTAAATACTCTTTATTGTAATATTATGACTTGCCAAATTGGTGTCCTCTTAATAATTTCTTCATTATTCAATCGCCCATGTATACACAACAATACTGGTAACTATATGTAAAATATGTTTTGCCCCCTAAAGAATATGTCCTCTCATTGTAGGGTCATTTACCCCTGTTGAATTAGCTCTATCACTCTATCAATCCATAATAATTGCCCTCGGTTGAATTTGTCATCTCACTCAAAGATGTATGCTCCTTTTGAATTTTAAAGAGTGCTTGCCCCCCATTGAATTTGCACTCACACAGAAGGGTGCTTGCTCCTGTTGAATTTACCTTATCATTAAATGTTTCCTCTTTGTTAAATTTACCGTTTTATTGATGGCTGTTTGTCCTCTGTTGAATTTTCCTCCTCGTTTATGGATGTTTGGGCATTGAATTTGCCCTCACCATGAAGGGTGCTTGCCCATTGAATTCACCTCCTCATTCAAGGATGAACATTTCCTGTTTTATAGTTTCCTATTTCAAAATCTGATTTTTTTTCCGTAACACCCAACTAACACAGTCTATCTCCTTCTATGAACCATGCTAGTTTTTAACAAGAAATAAAGTTAGGATTTCTCATGATCACATGACGTAAAACTGAAACGGACGTAGAACATTTATCCAATACCCAGGCCTTGATCACATGACTTTCACTAGAAGTAAGGGACAACTTTTTATTTGGTATCTATCTTAAACCTCCATTTAGTGTGCCTATACTAGTAAAACAGTACTCAACATGTCCCTCATAAGGTTTGGTTTTAATTTATGTCATATCTGTGATTTGTGGAAAATTGAATACTCCTATGAAGTGGTTAAACTTTGTTTGCTTTCTGATTGTTGTGTGTGCAGGGTCACCTGGTATAAAATGTTCACTGTTACCTTACTGTTACCTTATGAATACACTTTATTGTAAAATTGGAAAACCCACTATATACAGCATGAAGTAATTATAACAAGCTGTGGAGATGGGTGGGAAAAGGTATCAGTATTGCACAGTTTCTGATAATTTCACTGGATTTACATCAACCAATTCACTGATTGTCTAACTACGAATACACAAAAAATATTAAAAAGTAATGAGGAGGTAAAATTGAGTGGTGCTTACATAGATCTGATAGAAAACCACAGTATTACCATAATACACTAGGATACCATCACAGGTATATTATGTAACACAATCATTTCTGTCACTCAGACCAATCCCACTTCTCTGATAGATTGTGTTTGGATATACACCTATAATAAATCAGTTCCTTAGCTCCATTGAGTAAAGTTATAAAGGATTCATGCGGACAAAGGCCAGGAAAAACCACATCCTCTGAATATAGTGTTTTTTGTCTGTGTGAAATCTCAGCCATACACGAAGGAGAATTAGATAGAGGCTGTATGATTAAAAGATAACACTATTTTATCACTGGCACAGATTATCACTGAGAAACGATCTTATGATGATCAAGTGGGTCACAGAAAGTGATTCTAGTCCTGATGAGGATTACCTGAAAACATAAGGAACTAAGGTCAGAGCCTTCCTTAGATTTTCCAGTGTATGACAAACCCGAAGTACTTTGTGTTGTGGTTAAAGTCGAGTTAACAACAAGTGTTTTGGACTGCCTGACCTGTTCTCAGCATACAATGTGATCTCTATGTGATCTGTAAGATACTCTGGCCATCTACACAGACTTATACAGGGCATAGGGTATACTGGACCGAAACATTGACTAACAGACTGTAATTTCAGGGGGGCATAGGGTATACTGGACTGTCAGAAAGTCATAGGCTGCACTGGACTGTAAAGTTATTATATACATACATATCAAATGAGAGCAAAACTGCTCAATATTTAATTTTCCACAAAAGGCTCCATTTGGTTTCCATGGTGACCAATCAAAAATGTGAAGCAACATTCGCATTACTTTACATTTATAAATACTCATGTAAAATTTCTTTAAATTCTGCTCCATGGTTTTTGAGAAAAGTGATGAAAACCTCTGCAACAGAAGAAAGATAAGATTGAAAGAGTTGTAACTGTTTCTGTAGTCGTATAGGAAGCAAAACTGGAAAACAGGGTAGAGTAAACAGTGGGGTGACAGTATGGTCCTACTGTAATGTTGTGGTACCTACCATACACAATGTGACCATGTCACGGTGCTTGACCTTTGTATTTGGTAAAGATGTTGTAGAGCACACGGAGAGTAGATTTCAGATCTTGGTTGACGACATCTGTGAAGAATAAACATATCAGAAATGTATACACTAAAAGTGGTTTCATTTTAGCAACAACTTTTTTTGATAGGTAACGTTTATCACAAGAGGCTTAATTGCAAAAGTTTTCAGTGAAATTTGCATTAATATAATTACATATATGTTGGTTGATTGTCTGAAAACATTTCACAAAATATTTAAATTCATGAATATATTTCAATATTTATGTTGCACTTGACAGTTTCACCTGAGCAAAATACAAACTCTATTTGTTGCCAAATTTTCACCGATGATTATTTAAAAAAGGAGGAGAAAACAGAATTTACACATAAAATCTCAAAATTTGATTCTTCTTTCCTCCAAACTAGAGTAAAAGTGCTGAAACAAAATAATCAGTGATATCTTGATAGGTTGGCGTGATATATCAGTTAAAATAGATGTTTGATATTAACATTATGAGTCATTTACTGACATATACAGAGTAATAATACCTTCTGGTCGGGCTTTGGGCTTCGGAAGTCCACCATCTTGCATCAGTTCAAAGGCAAAGTTGACATTATGAACCTAAAAGAATGAAACAAGTGTGATGTTAATCGCTTTTATGTAAAACAGTGTTACTCATCTTCTGACAGGAAATACAAATTCTGGTATTATTTCACCAACACAGGTGGTAATTTTCAAACAAAGTTCAAGGGTATTGTTCAGAGTCATCTTCATATAGTTTAAATAACACTAAAAATATCTATCATGGTTTTTTTTTATTGATCAGGAAATTCAGAAAACAAGATTTGGAAAAAAATGTTTAACACGTTTTCTTATCACACATTATTTGCTATAGATTTCCTTGGTGTTCTTTAGTTTTTGATTTTCATTCTAGATGAACCTTTTTTTGATACTTTAGCAGGGCTGATGCACAGGTTATAAGAAACGTTTGTGCATTCATTTGTTTATACCAGACACGACAACCAAATTCGACAACCAATACATGTAGAGATTTTAACATAGATAAAAAGATGATACATGATATTCTGAATGGAGCAATTGTGAAATAGGTTTTATGCTGCTCAGACAGGAGCTCTATGGTTACCATGGTACAAGTCTATCGGCAAGGAAATGCTGGTTACACGTCATAAACAGGTCTGACTTGAACAAGGCTGTATTGTTTTCTTATGTACCCTAACATCTACAAGATACAGAGGATTTACATAAAAGCACCAGTATTGTAAACCAACTATTGTCCTCCTGCAGCCCTACGGATGTGTGCATGCTGTGAGAGAAACACTTTCGTTTTACCGTGAAAGGATTATGTTTACAAAAACGTAAATGCCATTGAAAATTGTAGATGGATTACAGCTATAACACAACAGTTTTATATTCTAAATATGTTTGGGAAATATCTGGAAAGTTTCAACAGTCAACAGACTGGCATGAGAGGCTTGGGGTTCCTCCTGTACAGACCAAGCTTTATCTCTACATTTACACAGATTAAAATGTAACAATTTAAATTCTCAATATACAAGACTTAAGGTTAAGTGTTAAATGAAACATTTTTTATATTATAAAAGTCAGTAAGCTTTTGGCAGGAAAGGTAAACCTACACCCTAATTGGATGAGAGTATATATATTAACATCTGCACTGCATACTCATTATATACACCAACCAAATTCAAGTTGTATTCAAAACACTAAAAACCTATGAACATAATAAGTGTCAGGTGATTAGATTCAATTGGATCTATGTAATTATAAACTATTTATCTTAATTAGTGATCTGTTTGGACATTTTCCCCAGAAATTCTTTGTTTCACCCAAAAGGTACCTGCGCACAATTTGCCAATATTTACGGTATTTAACTCTTTTAATAGTCAGAGACAGTATGTACCTAATTTGCTTTTAACATCAGGTATACAGCCTGAAAATTAATTGAAGGATTATGGAAAACATATACAATTTACAAGTATTGTTTAGTTTGGTGACGATGGTTTTTTAACCTGATAAAGAGACACCCAATACCATGCTATGTTTTAACCTGATAAAGAGACACCCAATACCACGCTATGTTTTAACCTGATAAAGAGACACCCAATACCATGCTATGTTTTAACCTGATAAAGAGACACCCAATACCACGCTATGTTTTAACCTGATAAAGAGACACCCAATACCACGCTATGTTTTAACCTGATAAAGAGACACCCAATACCACGCTATGTTTTAACCTGATAAAGAGACACCCAATACCACGCTATGTTTTAACCTGATAAAGAGACACCCAATACCACGCTATGTTTTAACCTGATAAAGAGACACCCAATACCACGCTATGTTTTAACCTGATAAAGAGACACCCAATACCACGCTATGTTTTAACCTGATAAAGAGACACCCAATACCACGCTATGTTTTAACCTGATAAAGAGACACCCAATACCACGCTATGTTTTAACCTGATAAAGAGACACCCAATACCACGCTATGTTTTAACCTGATAAAGAGACACCCAATACCACGCTATGTTTTAACCTGATAAAGAGACACCCAATACCACGCTATGTTTTAACCTGATAAAGAGACACCCAATACCACGCTATGTTTTAACCTGATAAAGAGACACCCAATACCACGCTATGTTTTAACCTGATAAAGAGACACCCAATACCACGCTATGTTTTAACCTGATAAAGAGACACCCAATACCATGCTATGTTTTAACCTGATAAAGAGACACCCAATACCACGCTATGTTTTAACCTGATAAAGAGACACCCAATACCACGCTATGAACACCTGGATTCTCTACCCCTCCTGATGCCCGGTGTTGACAGTACAGTCATTAATGAGTGTTTGTGCTATAGCAGGAAGTTAATGCACCTCTCACGAAACAGACATCGACTAACAATCTCTAATTGCTTGTTGCAGTTCAGGGAGGTATGTAATGCCCAGTTTAGAGCATTCAATTACAACTCCCTGCTGGATCCTCATAACATGCAAATTGAGGCTTCCCATGGGTAATTCTGGTCTGCCATTACAGTTCACCTGGCACTTCCTTCTCTATTTGACTTCCACCAGAGTCCAATACGAAAAAGGGTGTAGTGCCATCAACACAATTGTTTTTTTATTGTTAAAACCGTCAAAGCCTTGATAATAATCTGTCCGGTTAAACCAGAAACCTTTCTAGAACCTTCATCACAGTGTAAGACAATCCACTTTGGGCCTGAGCCAGGATGATGTAATTCTGACAACAAAAAGACATATTGGGGAACTTCAGGGACTTACTTTCTATAGAATATCACTCNTGTACAGTAGTAAGGTACACTACAGTTACAGTAATAAGGTACAGTACTGTTATAATGTATATAAGGTATAATGTACAGTAGTAAGGTACAGTACAGTTACAGTGTACAGTAGTAAGGTACAGTACAGTTACAGTAATAAGGTACAGTACTGTTATAATGTACAGTAGTAAGGTACAGTACTGTTACAATGTACAATAGTAAGGTACACTACAGTTACAGTTATAAGGTAGAGTACTGTTATAATGTACAGTAGTAAGGTAGATTACTGTTTTAATGTACAGTAGTAAGGTAGAGTACTGTTATAATGTACAGTAGTAAGGTGCAGTACTGTTATAATGTACAGTAGTAAGGTACAGTACTGTTATAATGTACAGTAGTAAGGTACAGTACTGTTACAGTAATAAGGTACAGTACTGTTATAATGTACAGTTGTAAGGTACAGTACTGTTACAATGTACAGTAGTAAGGTACACTACAGTTACAGTAATAAGGTAGAGTACTGTTATAATGTACAGTAGTAAGGTGCAGTACTGTTATAATGTACAGTAGTAAGGTACAGTACTGTTACAGTAATAAGGTACAGTACTGTTATAATGTACAGTAGTAAGGTAAAGTACTGTTATAATGTACAGTACTGTTACAATGTACAGTAGTAAGGTACAGTACAGTTACAGTAATAAGGTACAGTATTGTTTTAATGTACAGTAGTAAGGTACAGTACAGTTACAGTAATAAGGTAGAGTACTGTTATAATATACAGTAGTAAGGTACAGTACTGTTATTATGTACAGTAGTAAGGTACAGTACAGTTACAGTAATAAGGTAGAGTACTGTACCTTACTACTGTACACTGTAACTGTACTGTACCTTACTACTGTTATAATATACAGTAGCAAGGTAGAGTACTGTTATAATGTAGAGTAGTAAGGTAGAGTACTGTTTTAATGTACAGTAGTAAGGTACACTACAGTTACAGTAATAAGGTACAGTATTGTTTTAATTTACAGTAGTAAGGTACAGTACAGTTACAATGTACAGTAGTAAGGCACAGTACAGTTACAGTAATAAGGTACAGTATTGTTTTAATGTACGGTAGTAAGGTACAGTACAGTTACAATGTACAGTAGTAAGGGAGAGTACTGTTATAATGGACAGTACTGTTACAATGTACAACAACTGTACATTATAACAGTAATAAGGTACAGTACTTTTATAATGTACAGTAGTAAGGTACACTACAGTTACAGTAATAAGGTACAGTATTGTTTTAATGTACGGTAGTAAGGTACAGTACAGTTACAATGTACAGTAGTAAGGTACAGTACTGTTACAATGTACAGTAGTAAGGTAGAGTAATGTTATAATGTACAGTAGAATAAGGTACAGTATTGTTTTAATGTACGAGTAAGGTAGAGTACTGTTATAATGTACAGTAGTACGGTAGAGTACTGTTATAATGTACAGCAGTGAGGGACAGTACTGTTATAATGTACAGTAGTAAGGTACAGTACTGTTACAGTGTACAGTAGTAAGGTACAGAACTGTTAATATGTTTATGATGTTTCATATTGGTCCTTTACTCCTGCTATTTCCTTAATTGTTTGTATGACATATGCACTTTGTCTGCCTGTTTTGTTTATGCACTTGATTTACTTGTCTATTTAATTAAATTTGTGTTCATGTGTTTTGTTGCTTTTTTGTGCAAATGATTTATGCTTTATGCCTGCTGGTGATAGATGTTTTCCTGCTTAACACAATACTGTAAAAAAATGCTCTAATTACTGGTAAGTTATAGTTTCTTTCAAGGTTTATAAACATTTTACAAAGGTAATGACCTCAAAGTACTCTAATTCCCCATTAATGAACAAAACATATGGAACAGAATAGAGGGGTAGCTCGTCCAGACTGACAGAGGATCATATACATAACACACTATTAGTCTACACAGAAAACGTTTTGTAGTAGGCTCTCATCTTTTAATTAATCAAAGATGAAGCATGAATCACCAGCTTATTGTAGGCTATTTTGAACATTTGGGAAATTTTTTCCCCGTCTTCATAAGTTACCAACAAAGTACTCCCGCTGCCTTTACCAAATTAAATGGTCAATACACAAGATGTAGATGTCGACATTTTGCTGGCAATACCATTCAAAGTGTTCCTGGTATGACAGTGCTATGCTGGGAATCAGGGTGGAGGCATTACATGAATCTTTTATCCTGTTTTACTTTTCAATTAAATATGGAGAATAAATAACTCAAGTGTTTAACCACATGCCTCAATGATTCGACCCAAACTTTGGTGAGTTTGTTGTACACATAGCATGCCTTAGAGGCGGTGATCAGCTGCATAACCATCACTCTGTTTCTCATTCTGTCAATGTGGCTATGATTAAACCCCATCACCAGCATCATCAACCAGGCCACTGTGGCTATTACATCTAATCCCTACCAAAACTTATTACCACATATTACATGGAGATGTAATTGCTCCTAAAAAGCCTCCAATAGATGTTTTGGTACCAGTCTTATCCATACTAATCTGGTAGTTAGGTCCCTTAATAATCACGGTGGTATCAGAGTCATATCGGCTGCGCTCGGCTCCACGCCAAATTTGCATGTGCATATGATCACCGACCACTTTGCCTGTTTTTTGCCTGTTTTACTGTACGTGTAGAGCTCATGCAGTAGAACATACACGCTGTGTTTGATATTACATAGACAGTAATTAAGTAGATAATTGGCCAGCACAGGTGGCTGCCGATAGCTATCCTCTAGACCCTCAGTGTATTACATAACATCACCAGATACTCTGATATTGTGACATAACAAATTCAGCCTCAACTTGCTGGAATACATAGTCTTATCAATGCCATGATCAGGGACAAGATCTGTCTCAAAAGTATCTCTTACCTATAGCACAGGGTGTGGAGTACCACATGTTCCGCAACTCAAAACATCTTATAAGATGAAAAAAACTATAGTGAGCTGGTTAGTCAAATCTATGTTATGGATATACTACATGAGGTTTGAAAGAACTAGATGTGAACTACAAATGTGATGTTTCTGATTCCCTTACCATTAACACTAACGTGCTGTATTTTTTATTACCAAACCATTAACCATGTCCTGCAATGTTTTACATTACCAAACCATTAACATTGTCCTGCAATGTTTTACATTACCAAACCATTAACATTGTCCTGCAATGTTTTACATTACCAAACCATTAACATTGTCCTGCAATGTTTTACATTACCAAACCATTAACATTGTCCTGCAATGTTTTACATTACCAAACCATTAAAAATGTCCTGCAATGTTTTACATTACCAAACCATTAACATTGTCCTGCAATGTTTTACTTGTCCTGCAATGTTTTACATTACCAAACCATTAACATTGTCCTGCAATGTTTTACATTACCAAACCATTAACATTGTTCTGCAATGTTTTACATTACCAAACCATTAACATTGTCCTGCAATGTTTTACATTTCCAAACCATTAACATCATCCTGCAATGTTTTACATTACCAAACCATTAACATTGTCCTGCAATGTTTTACATGTCCTGCAATGTTTTACATTACCAAACCATTAACATTGTCCTGCAATGTTTTACATTACCAAACCATTAACATTGTTCTGCAATGTTTTACATTACCAAACCATTAACATTGTCCTGCAATGTTTTACATTTCCAAACCATTAACATCATCCTGCAATGTTTTACATTACCAAACCATTAACATTGTCCTGCAATGTATTACATTACCTTACCATTAACATTGCACTAGGTTGTTTTACATTATCTTACCATACACATTGCACTAGAGTGTTTTACATTACCTAGGAGACACCATGACTTATGACCTGTGGTAACCTAGTGAACTGGGAACCACCATGACTTACAGCCTGTGGTAACCAAGTGACCTGGGAACCACCATGACTTACAACCTGTGATAACCTAGTGACCTGGGAACCACCATGACTTACGACCTGTGGTAACCTAGTGACCTTGGTGACATCGAGACTTATGACCTGTGGTAATCTAGTGACCTGGGAAAAAGCATGACCTACGACCTGTGGTAACCTAGTGACCTGGGAACCACCATGACTTACAACCTGTGGTAACCTAGTGTCCTGGGAACCACCATGACTTACGACCTGTGGTAACCTTGTGACCTTGGTGACATCAAGACTTATGACCTGTGGTAACCTAGTGACCTGGGAGAAAGCATGATCTACGACCTGTGGTAACCTAGTGACCTGGGGGACACCATGAATTATGACCTGTGGTAACCTAGTGACCTGGGAGACACCATGACTTATGACCTGTGGTAACCTAGTGGACACCATGACTTATGACCTGTGGTAAGCTAGTGCCCTAGGAGACAGAATGACTTATGACCTGTGGTGACCTAGTGACCTTGGAGACACAATGACTTATGACATGTGGTAACCTAGTGCCCTAGGAGACACCATGACTTATGACCTGTGGTAACCTAGTGCCCTAGGAGACACCATGACTTATGACGTGTGGTAACCTAGTGACCTAGGAGACACCATGACTTATGACCTGTTGTAACCTAGTGACCTAGGAGACACCATGACTTATGACCTGTTGTAACCTAGTGACCTAGGAGACACCATGACTTATGACCTGTGGTAACCAAGTGCCCTAGGAGAGACCATGACTTATGACCTGTGGTAACCTAGTGACCTAGTGGACACCATGACTTATGACCTGTGGTAACCTAGTGCCCTAGGATACACCATGACTTATGACCTGTGGTAACCTAGTGACCTAGGAGAGACCATGACTTATGACCTGTGGTAACCTAGTGACCTGGGAGACACCATAACTTATGACCTGTGGTAACCTAGTGACCTGGGAGACAGCATGACTTATGACCTGTGGTAACCTAGTGACCTAGGAGAGACCATGACTTATGACCTGTGGTAACCTAGTGACCTAGGATAGCCCCAAGTCTTCTGCATAGTGACAAACAAAGAAATCAGTAGCAGAAGTATAATATCTAATTAAGAAAATTAACAAGCTATGACATACCATCAAACACTTAAACCCCTGGCTAGGATATCCCACTTGATTTGTGTGAAAGATTTTCACCTTTATGTGACATCTGGTGCAAATCTTAACACACTGATCTATTTACAACTAAAACTAAGTTTATAACCCACATTTTAATTTCGTTGTTTTGTCAATAAATGAATTGGGTTCATGTTATTGAATCACAGTATTACATAGGACATATAATCTACAATGCAAAACATGTTTTTCATTTTGCTTAATTAGTGCTGAGGTCATATCAATTTGAGGTCCAAGATGGGATATTGAAAACTATGGTGACGCTAAATATTCTTAAAGATGTGTAAGAAAATAAACATCAATTCATGTAACTGTGCAAGGTTGTTTCATCTGTCTTAGGCTAAGATTTTGTAACATTCTCACCTCGCCCCAGGATCATTGTTACAGAATCATAGCTCTTCACCGAGATCTACCTCATTTACAGGTAATTATAGATTATCACGCTGTTTTTAGGGTTTGTCGTGAGAACAATTTCTCATTGTGAGTATGTGGATAAAATTGATAGGCCACTGCCGGTTGACTTGAGATTTTATCCACGTGTAAGCATTGAACATTTTTTCTTACAACAAATCTTGAGAACACAGTGTGAATAAATGTTTATCATCTATATACTACTAGGAGGCACGGTAGTCTAGTAGTAGGACGCCGGGCTCATGACTGAAGGGTTGCAGGTTCAAGTCACGTCATGGCACTGTGTTGCATCTTTGAACAAGATACTTTACTCCGCTTGTTCCAGTCTACTCAGATGTAAATGAGTACGTAGTTGGCAGTGCTAGAATTGTTGAATGCTAGCTGTGAGCACCGGCTGTATGCTCCCCAGGGTGTTGAGAAAGTTATTGGCTGGTTGCAAAGGCCCTTTAACCATGGATAATAATTTGTGGACCGCTTTGAGACGACCTATGAACTAGGTTGTGATAATTATGAATTATTATTACTACTTTATTTATATATATATATAAATAAAACAAAACACAAAGACTAGTATAATCGGCTAGCGCTTTCGCCCATTTTGGGGCTCTTCAGGCGATTTATATATATATATATATACATATTTCCCTGTTAGTAAGTAACATAACTTCCAAGTGACTTAATTCTAGGCCTGAATCATCAGATTCTCGGTCAGTGACAAATGTAAACAAATACAAAATGTACAAAGTTTTACACGAAGGAATATTCTAAACATAAGTTTGGTGAATGTAGATGAAATAGTAAGGAAGTTATGCTCCAGATGATATATATTGTTGATGCCCTGTCAGGTAGGCAAACAACACCATACATGTTACGTCCTTTCATCGACAGGAGTGTAGAAATAAATTACAAAGACATACATTATCTTGTTAATTTAAGCAAAAATTTCTTTATTTCAATCAGTAATCAACATAATGAAAACTGATAAAGATTTTTCTAAACACTACAGAAAGATATCAAAAAGAAAACCATTTGATTTTTACAGATAGAAGAAGTAAGATGCACATTTTTTTATATATGAATAAGCGATGTGTCAGTTAAGTAACAGTTTCCAAGGGGAATGAGATAGCTGGAGACAGGATGTGACCTTTGCTCATAACCTTTGACCCCATTTCCTGGACCAATCAGATGGTGAGTATTAAGAAAAAACGGAAGAAGAAAAGAACAGCAGCAGCTGACTGTTGATGAGGTAAAAACTGCCACCATATCTAAAGCCATTCATCACGATTCAAGGTCGTGTCATTTTCTCCAAGGTCAAACTAATCTAAGTAGAATGTACTGAATTGGCAAGGTTTGGAATGAGTTCTTCTTCTTAATTGGTTTGACAACTGATGAACTCTAACCACAAACTGGCATGGCTAATAAAATTGACAGCAAGATCTTCTACTAATTGTGATACAGAGTCTAAAGAGTTTTTTTTATCAATATAACTACTGTATGTTTTTTTTTTTTAATCTGATAGGCAGAAATGTCACAGCTAGATCTGTAAATTATGTACAGATAATAAACTTTGAACGAATAGAGGTTACTGTTTAGTTTCTAAATCTCCTGTGTATTTGGTAGAGAAAACCGTCATGTGTTTTTAGAATAGATCAAATGATTGATTTCTTGATTTTGTATTTTCTTATCAATTTATTAATTTCTGTTAACCTTCATGAGGTACTTTAATTCATGAATTGTTACGCATTCAGTGAATTTTTGCAAAATAAATCCCTAAAGTTAGCAAAAACACTACCTACTAAAGAGGACTAAAAGAATGTAGGTCGTGTTAATGTGACAAGCATATCATAACTTAAATACACAGTGACAGATATGGCACTATTTGTACAGCCATTTACATACAATACGGCTTTACAACTATAAACAAATACTTTAATATCCTAGTATTGAAGCCATGTATAAACTCTCTTATCAAACCACTGAGGCATTTCAGGTTTTCTATTGAATTTTGTGAAGCTTCGGTCGGAAAATGAGCTGACAAACATTGATATAGATACAAATGGAGTTTTTAGACCTTATATCAGTAATGTTGATTACACCTTACATCAGTTATGTTGATTACACCTCACATCATTAATGTTGATTACACCTTATATCAGTAATGTTGATTACACCTTACATCAGTAATGTTGATTACACCTCACATCAGTAATGTTGATTACACCTTACATCAGTAATGTTGATTACACCTTACATCATTAATGTTGATTACACCTCACACCAGTAATGTTGATTACACCTCACATCATGAATGTTGATTACACCTCACATCATTAATGTTGATTACACCTCACATCATTAATGTTGATTAAACCTTACATCAGTAATGTTGATTACACCTTAAATCGGTAATGTTGATTACACCTCACATCAGTAATGTTGATTACACCTCACATCATTAATGTTGATTAAACCTTACATCAGTAATGTTGATTACACCTTACATCGGTAATGTTGATTATACCTCACATCACTAATGTTGATTACACCTCACATCATTAATGTTGATTACACCTCACATTACTAATGTGAGGCGTAATCAACATTAATGATGTCAGGTATAATCAACATTAATTATGTGAGGTGTAATCAACCTTACTGATGTGAGGTGTAAACAACATTAATGATGTCAGGTATAATCAACATTAATTATGTGAGGTGTAATCAACCTTACTGATGTGAGGTGCAATCAACATTACTGATGTTGATTACACCTCACATCACCAATGTTGATTACACCGCAGGTCATTAATGTTGATTACTCCTTCCATCAGGAATGTTGATTACACCTCACATCACTAATGTTGATTACACCTCACATTAGTAATGTTGATTACACGTCACATCATGAATGTTGATTACACCTCACATCATTAATGTTGATTACACCTCACATCAGTAATGTTGATTACACCTCACATCACTAATGTTGATTACACCTTATATCAGTAATGTTGATTACACCTCACATCATGAATGTTGATTACACCTCACATCATTAATGTTGTTTGCACCTTACATCAGTAATGTTGATTACACCTCACATCAGTAATGTTGATTACACAGGTGACATCAGTAATGTCGATTACACAGGTGAAATGTGATTGGGTACCAGTGTTACAATCCCTCCACAAACCTCCCCACAACCACCTATCCTGTCAGGTCGAACATGTAATTGACAGTAAATTTAACATTAAGTATCATTTTTTTGGCCCTAAAGGGCAGTGATAAGTACTTCAATGTTATATGCCACCTTACATATTAGTGGAAATTATATTATTATCAAGAGAAGACTTTATGGAAAATTCATGTTGTCACAAATATTAATTCTGCATGATATATCAATCAGGATATCAAGTGTTTGGAAAAAAATTAGTAGATTTACAGTATAGAAGTACCTATAGTTTACAAAAAGTACTCCCTAAAAAGTTTTGATTAAGATTATTGATAAAGCAGAATATCTAAATTGCTGACTTTGTGTACAGCCTTGTGCACTGTTTAAATTCAGTTTCGAGTAATTAATAAAATACACAATCCCAAGAATCTATTTTACAGTTTTCTTTCATAATAGTGTATACTTTAAGAAGTAAATCAACACATGAATTTTTTATCTACTGATAACATGCTTCACATTGATAATAGGCTACACATTGATATCATGTTTTATTTTGATATCGGACTATACAATGATATAAAGCTTCACATTGATACCATGCTTCACAATGATATAAAGCTTCACATTGATACCATGCTTCACAATAATATAAAGCTTCACATTGATACCATATACTTCACAATGATATAAAGCTTCACATTGATACCATACTTCACAATGATATAAAGCTTCACATTGATACCATACTTCACAATGATATAAAGCTTCACATTGATACCATGCTTCACAATGATATAAAGCTTCACATTGAAACCATGCTTCATAATGATACAAAGCTTCACATTGATATCATGCTTCACAATGATATAAAGCTTCACATTGATACCATAGTTCACAATGATATAAAGCTTCACATTAATACCCTTTGCTTTACAATAACACACATTGCTGCCATGCTTCACAATGTAAACGTGTTTCACAAAAATTTGATTTTATATGATGACATATTTCCAGTAACATGCTTCACAATGATACCATGCTTCACAATGATACTGTGCTTCACAATGATACCTTGTTTCACTAAGATACTGTGTTTCACTAAGATACTGTGCTTCACAATAATACTGTGCTTCACTAAGATAATGTGCTTCACAATGATACTGTGCTTCACTAAGATACTGTGCTTCACAATGATACTGTGCTTCACTAAGATACTGTGCTTCACAATGATACCGTGCTTCACTAAGATACTGTGCTTCACAATGATACTGTGCTTCACTAAGATACTGTGCTTCACAATGATACTGTGCTTCACTAAGATACTGTTCACTATGATATTGTGCTTCACTAAGATACTGTTCACAATGACACTGTGCTTCACTAAGATACTGTTCACAGTGATATTGTGCTTCACAATAATACTGTGCTTCACTAAGATACTGTGCTTCACTAAGATACTGTGCTTCACTAAGATACAGTGCTTCACAATGATACTGTGCTTCACTATGATACTGTGCTTCACAATGATACTGTGCTTCACTAAGATACTGTGCTTCACAATGATACTGTGCTTCACTAAGATACTGTTCACAATGATACTGTGCTTCACTAAGATACTGTTCACAATGATACTGTGCTTCACAATGATACCGTGCTTCACTAAGATACTGTGCTTCACAATGATACCGTGCTTCACTAAGATACTGTGCTTCACAATGATACTGTAGCGAACTGGACTGATTTCGGAGGGTACCAGGTTTCGAATCCCCATCTGGCAGGGCATTTCTCTTTCTCATATTACAAAATTGGGCGAGATTGCCAACCCTTGTTGAAAGTACTGGACGAATGCGGGATAGATGGTTAATAGCCATGTCTTCAGGGGTGAAGACCTAGAAAAAGGACAGAGGAATGTAACAGAACTGGACTGGGTCATTAGCTGGGGACCAGGTTCAGAGTGTCCGGGTTTTAGTCCCGGTGTCTGGCCGTGTATTTCTCTTTCTCCTATTTCAATACCATGCTTCACAATGATATAACACTTCACAATAATAACTTGCTCCATACTGAAAAAAAACTCCATTACAAAATACATTACGGTGGTAAATATCTCTCTCCCACCTTAAAAATAACTCCCTCACAATGTCTAGTTTACTGTGAAAGTGTTTGTACACGCTGATGTACCTGTATATATCTGGCCAGGTGTAAGATTTACAGAAGTTTAGTATGTACAACACCTGTCTACCAGATATCTGATAAGTAGCTACCATTTAGTCACTTGTGTAACACTATTACAATAACATTGGTACACCTTTATCTTATTTGAACAGCTAACTAAATACAGCGACCGTTAATACACTCAACAATCAATGTAAGCAGTATATCTTTACAGTTATTGACCTTAGAAACTGAACCTGTTAATACTCTGACCTTTGAACCTTTTATCTCAACAGGATAATACAAATACATGTAATTTTATCCCTGGTTTATGAATTGCTGCAATAATTTAAAAGTATGAAATGTAAATAAATATTTCAAAATAGCTTGAAAAGATATAAGCATAACGTGTCAAACATTGTACAGTAGCTCTGTCACCTACAGGAACTGTACAGTAGTCAGTAGCTATGTCACCTACAGGAAATGTATATTAGATATGTCATTCACAGGAACTGTACAGAACCTCTGTCACCTATAGAAACTGTACAGTAGCTCTGTCACCCAGTATATTAGATATGTCATTCACAGGAACTGTACAGAAGCTCTGTCTCCCACAGGAACACTGTACAGTAGTCAGTAGCTATGTCACATACAGGAAATGTATATTAGATATGTCATTCACAGGAACTGTACAGAAGCTCTGTCTCCCACAGGAATTGTACAGTAGATATGTCCCCTACATGAACTGTACAGATATGTCATTCACAGGAACTGTACAGAAGCTCTGTCTCCCACAGGAATTGTACAGTAGATATGTCCCCTACATGAACTGTACAGATATGTCATTCACAGGAACTGTATAGTAGCCTGTAGCTCTGTCACCTACAGGAAATGTGTATTAGATATGTCATTCACAGGAACTGTACAGAAGCTCTGTCTCCCACAGGAATTGTACAGTAGATATGTCCCCTACATGAACTGTACAGATATGTCATTCACAGGAACTGTATAGTAGCCTGTAGCTCTGTCACCTACAGGAAATGAATATTAGATATGTCATTCACAGCAACTGTATAGTAGTCAGTAGCTCTGTCACCTACAGGAAATGAATATTAGATATGTCATTCACAGGAACTGTATAGTAGCCTGTAGCTCTGTCACCTACAGGAAATGTGTATTAGATATGTCATTCACAGGAACTGTATAGTAGTCAGTAGCTCTGTCACCTACAGGAGCTGTATATTAGATATGTCATTCACAGTTACTGTACAGTAGTCAGTAGCTGTCACCTACAGGAGCTGTATATTAGATATGTCATTCACAGGAACTGTTTAGTAGTCAGTAGCTCTGTCACCTACAGGAAATGTATATTAGATATGTCATTCACAGGAACTGTACAGTAGTCAGTAGCTCTGTTATCTTCAGGAACTGTATATTAGATATGTCATTTACAGGAACTGTACAGTAGTCAGTAGCTCTGTCACCCACAGGAACTGAACAGTAGTCAGTAGCTCTGTCACCTACAGGAACTGTATATTAGATATGTCATTTACAGGAACTGTACAGTAGTCAGTAGCTCTGTCACCTACATGAAATGTATATTAGATATGTCATTCACAGGATCTGTACAGTAGTCAGTAGCTCTGTCACCTACAGGAACAGTATATTAGATATGTCATTCACAGGAACTGTACAGTAGTCAGTAGCTCTGTTATCTTCAGGAACTGTATATTAGATATGTCATTCACAGGAACTGTACAGTAGTCAGTAGCTCTATCACCAACAGGAACTGTATATTAGATATGTCACTCACTGTACAGTAGCTCTGTCGATCACATAAACTGTACAGTAGCTCTGTCGATCACATAAACTGTACAATAGCTTTTTCACACACAAGAACTGTACAGTAGCTCTGTCGATCACAGGAACTGTACAGTAGCTCTGTCACCCAAAGGAACTGTACAGTAGCCCTTTCACCTACAGGAACTGTACAGTAGGTTTTTCATACACAAGAACTGTACAGTAGCTCTGTTGATCTAGAAACTGTACATAAGCTTTGTCACCCACAGGAACTGTACAATAGCTTTTTCACACACAAGAACTGTTCAGTAGCTCTGTCGATCACAGGAACTGTACAGTAGCTCTGTCACCCAAAGGAACTGTACATAAGCTTTGTCACCCACAGGAACTGTGCAGTAGCATTTTCACACACAATAACTGTACAGTAGCTCTGTCGATCACAGTGACTGTACAGAAACTATGTCACCTACAGGAACTGTACAGAAGCTCTGTCACCCACAGGAACTGAACGGAAGCTCTGTCACCAACATGAACTGTACAGTAGCTCTGTCACTCACAGGAACTGTACAGTAGCTCTGTCACCCACAGGAACTGAACGGATGCTCTGTCACCAACAGGACCTGTATAGTAGCTCTGTCACGCACAGGAACTGTACAGTGGCTCTGTCACCAACAGGAACTGGACAGTAGCTCTGCCACCAACAGGAACTGAACAGTAGTCAGTAGCTATGTCACCCACAGGAAATGTACAGTAGCTCTGTCACCAACAGGAACTGTACAGTAGCTCTGTCTCCCAAAGGAACTGTATAGTAGCTCTGTCACTCACAGGAACTGTACAGTAGCTCTGTCACCAACAGGAACTGTACAGTAGCTATGTCACCCACAGGAAATGTATAGTAGCTCTGTCACCAACAGGAACTGGACAGTAGCTCTGTCACTCACAGGAATTGTACAGAAGCTCTATCACCAACAGGAACTGTACAGTAGCTCTGTCACTCACAGGAACTGTACAGAAGCTCTATCACCAACAGGAACTGTACAGTAGCTATGTCACCCACAGGAAATGTACAGTAGCTCTGTCACCAACAGGAACTGTATAGTAGCTCTGTCACCAACAGGAACTGTACAGTAGCTATGTCACCCACAGGAAATGTACAGTAGCTCTGTCACCAACAGGAACTGTACAGTAGCTCTGTAACCCACATGAACTGTACAGTAGCTCTGTCACTCACAGGAACTGTACTGTAGCTCTGTCACCAACAGGAACTGTATAGTAGCTCTGTCACCAACAGGAACTGTACAGTAGTCAGTAGCTCTGTCACCTACAGGAACTGTATATTAGATGTCACTCACAGGAACTGTACAGTAGCTCTGTCACCAACAGGAACTGACCAGTAGCTCTGCCACCAACAGGAACTGTACAGTAGCTCTGTCACCCACAGGAACTGAACAGTAGCTCTTTCACCCACAGCTTTCACCCACAGGAACTGTACAGTAGCTCTGTCACCCAAATGAACTGACCAGTAGCTCTGCCACCGAAAGGAACTGTACAGAAGCTCTGTCTCCCACAGGAACTGTACAGTAGATATGTCACCTACATGAACTGTACAGTAGCTCTGTCGATCACAGGAACTGTACAGAAGCTCTGTCACCCACAGGAACTGTACAGTAGCTCTGTCACCCACAGGAACTGTACAGTGGTTCTGTCAACCTCAGGAGCTGTACAGAAGCTCTGTCACCCACAGGAACTGTACAGTAGCTCTGTCACCCACAGGAACTGTACAATAGCTTTTTCACACACAAGAACTGTATAGTAGCTCTGTCGATCACAGGAACTGTACAGTAGCTCTGTCACCCAAAGGAACTGTACAGTAGCTCTTTCACCTACAGGAACTGTACAATAGGTTTTCACACACAAGAACTGTACAGTAGCTCTGTTGATCACAGAAACTGTACATAAGCTTTGTCACACACTAGAAATGTTCAGTAGCTCTGTCAATCACAGGAACTGTACCGTAGCTCTGTCACCCAAAGGAACTGTACAGTAGCTCTGTCAATCACAGAAACTGTACAGTAGCTCTTTCACCTACAGGAACTGTACAGTAGCTCTGTCACCCACAGGAACTGTGCAGTAGCATTTTCACACACAAGAACTGTACAGTAGCTCTGTTGATCACAGTGACTGTACAGAAACTCTGTCACCTACATGAACTGTACAGTAGCTCTGTCACCCAAAAGAACTGTACAGTAGCTCTGTCACCCACAGGAACAATGTACAGTAGCTCTGTCACCAACAGGAACTGTACAGTAGCTCTGTCACCTACAGGAACTATATAATAGATATGTCATTCACAGGAACTGTATAGTAGTCAGTAGCTCTGTCACCTACAGAAACTGTATATTAGATATGTCATTCACAGAAACTGTACAGAAGCTCTGTCACCCATAGTAACTGTACAGTAGCTCTGTCACCCACAGGAACTGAACAGTAGTCAGTAGCTCTGTCACCCACAGGAACTGTATATTAGATATGTCATTCACAGAAACTGTACAGAAGCTCTGTCACTCATAGAAACTGTACAGTAGCTCTGTCACCCACAGGAACTGAACAGTAGTCAGTAGCTCTGTCACCTACAGGAACTGTATATTAGATATGTCATTCACAGGAACTGTACAGTAGTCAGTAGCTCTGTCACCTACAGGAACCGTATAATAGATATGTCATTCACAGGAACTGTACAGAAGCTCTGTCACCTCCAGAAACTGTACAGTTGCTCTGTCACCCACATGAACTGTACAGTAGTCAGTAGCTCTGTCACCCACAGGAACTGAACAGTAGTCAGTAGCTCTGTCACCCACAGGAACTGAACAGTAGTCAGTAGCTCTGTCACCCACAGGAACTGTATAATAGATATGTCATTAACAGGAACTGTACAGAAGCTCTGTCACCTACAGAAACTGTACAGTAGCTCTGTCACCTACAGGAACTACAGAAGTCAGTAGCTCTGTCACCCACAGGAACTGTACAGTAGTCAGTAGCTCTGTCACCCACAGGAACTGTACAGTGGTTCTGTCAACCTCAGGAGCTGTACAGAAGCTCTGTCACCCACAGGAACTGTATATTAGATATGTCATTCACACGAACTGAACAGTAGTCAGTAGCTATGTCACCTACAGGAACTGTATATTAGATATGTCATTCACACGAACTGAACAGTAGTCAGTAGCTCCGTCACCCACAGGAAATGAACAGTAGTCAGTAGCTCTGTCACCTACAGGAACTGAACAGTAGTCAGTAGCTCTGTCACCCACAGGAAATGAACAGTAGTCAGTAGCTCTGTCACCTACAGGAACTGAACAGTAGTCAGTAGCTCTGTCAGCCACAGGAACTGTACAGTAGTCAGTAGCTCTGTCACCCACAGGAAATGAACAGTAGTCAGTAGCTCTGTCACCCACAGGAACTGAACAGTAGTCAGTAGCTATGTCACCTACAGGAACTGTATATTAGATATGTCATTCACAGGAACTGAACAGTAGTCAGTAGCTATGTCACCTACAGGAACTGTATATTAGATATGTCATTCACAGGAACTGTACAGAAGCTCTGTTACCTACAGAAACTGTACAGTGGTTCTGTCAACCTCAGGAGCTGTACAGTATCTCTGTCACCCACTGGACTACATCAACCTACAACTAAAGTAAACCAAATCTTAGATTGATCAGGTTTCTTTTTTGTGTAGATTTTTTGTCATTGTGCTCCAGGACAGTAAAACCTGTCATTCTATAGGGGGAAACTTAATACAACCATCCTGTGTAGGTCAGGCCAAAATGAAAGTCATGTTTCTGGTTCAGACAAAATGCTTTTGTTCCATGGTCTGGTGACTGCGAGTCTGTTCTTTAGTCTCACTGGCTACAGACAATAGTATGACAAGAATACTTCAGGTTCAGCGCAGCATGCACCAGTTGTGATACCTTACTACAGCCAACTTAGTACATGTTTATACGGTTTTTGGCCTTTGACCGACTCTTATTTCATTGGTATGTAAGCAGGTGAAATATCTCGTTTATTTCAAATCCATATTGACCAGGTAAGTATATACAATGTTAATATAGTCATCAAAGCTCATACAATTGCATTGCCATGCAGGTAGGGCGTAAGAATTGTACCTGCTGCCCCCATTGCATGATCGTAAGAGGCGACCTAATTTGGGATCTTTTCATTTCTCTTCTTTCAAAACAACTTTCTTCTTTCTAATGTCTCCCTTGACAATGCCTCACTTTTGGCCTTTAGTTGAGTGTTTGTCCCTGTGAGGAAGGCTTTGGGTTCTGTTCCCTGGCCAAGACATACCAGAGTCTGTAAAAATGGTAGTTTCTACTCCTGCTTAACGCTCAGCAATTTAGGAGTGGGATGACTGGTTCTCCCGTTGTCAGTATAATGTTTGACCGAGTGGGGTGTCCTGCTGGGTGTCTTTGGCAGTATGTTTCAGTGAGGTAGCACTATAAAGTCAGCATCAGTTCCGCGCTACCACAAGGAGACAAACACGAACATATCGCAGCCTCCCAAAACACACACGCATACACTATACGCATGCATCTTGCACACAGGGGAGGCCGTCCTTAAATGACCATAGCTGTTGATAGGAGGTTAAACAATACTAAGCCAAACTAAACCAAATCAATCATACAATTGTATTTCACAGGAAATAAAAATAACTCAAAAATCAAATCGTTATATTTTTAGTTCAGTAAAAGTCAAGGGCAAATACTTGTTTCTGAATACTATTCAATTGAACAAAACTATTGAACACATCTTCTCCTGTGTACTATTGAACACGTCTTCTCCTGTGTACTATTGAAAACGTCTTTTCCTGTGTACTATTGAACACGTCTTTTCCTGTGTACTATTGAACACGTCTTTTCCTGTGTACTATTGAACACATCTTTTCCTGTGTACTATTGAACACATCTTCTTCTGTGTACTATTGAACACGTCTTCTTCTGTGTACTATTGAACACATCTTCTTCTGTGTACTATTGAACACGTCTTCTTCTGTGTACTATTGAACACATCTTCTCCTGTGTACTATTCTACTAGTCTCCTCCTGTGTACTATTGAACACATCTCCTTCTGTGTACTATTCTACTAGTCTCCTCATGTGTACTATTGAACACATCTTCTCCTGATTACTATTGAACAAGTCTTTTCCTGTGCACTATTTTTAATATTTTTTTCCAGTGTACAATTGTACAAGTCTTTTTCCAAGGTGCTATGGTACAGGTCTTCTCCTATGTACTAATATAAAATTCTTCCACTTTTGTAGTATTGTGATATGTCAGTGCTATCTGTCTATAGCTACAATAACATACAGGCCAAAATGTCAGCCTGTAGTATCTCCACATAGTTAGCATGGCACAACGTCACAATTACTAAAACCTAACTGACATTGACAGGAGAAAGTGAAAATTACAAAGCATCCTTGGCCTTGTCAAAACAATGTCGGAATTACTGAAACATTGATATCCCTGACCTTGACAAAGGAAGGTAAGATTTTTGAAACATCCCAGGACAGGTAAATCAAGGTCACAATTACCTAGACATGCTAGTGGGCTAAAAATAAGGTAGTGATCTCCATCTGTCTTTAGATGTAATGTTATCACAGCTGTTCACTTCTTTTTATATTGCAAGTACTTTAAAGTTTTCAATGACAAACTCACAAAACGGTGGACGTGTTTCAAGGTTGTGTCAAGTCCAGTGCTTCAAACATCATATAGTTACCAAGTGATAATTAAAGATAAACAAGTGCATTTCCTGAAATAATTTATCGAAACATCAATGGGACTGGTGAAGCGGCACTCAAAACTCTACAAGAGTACAACTACCCAGAGCTGCCATGTTCCCCATTCACCTTCCGCGAAGTACTTATCAAATTACAAGGTAAGCTAAGAAATTCAGTAATGGCAGTAAACGTAAACCCCTGCTCCACCATATATCCACCTGTACAGGGTATCCTATAACCCTTCAGTAATGGCAGTAAACATAGACCCCAGCTCCACTATATATCCACCTGTACATGGTATCCTATAACACTTCAGTAAAGGCAGTAAGCATAGACCCCTGCTCCACCATATATCCACCTGTACAGGGTATCCTATAACACTTCAGTAATGGCAGTAAAGGTAGACCCTTGCTCCACCATATATCCACCTGTACAGGGTATCCTATAACACTTCAGTAATGGCAGTAAAGGTAGACCCTTGCTCCACCATATATCCACCTGTACAGGGTATCCTATAACACGTCAGTAATGGCAGTAAACATAGACCCCAGCTCCACCATATATCCACCTGTACAGGGTATCCTATAACACTTTCAGTAATGGCAGTAAACGTAGACCCCTGCTCCACCATATATCCACCTGTACAGGGTATCCTATAACACTTCAGTAATGGCAGTAAA
>NW_018408778.1:441854-453798 GCF_002113885.1 Mizuhopecten yessoensis | reverse complement strand
GCTAACACAACAGTATGATAAACTGTTGAGGACTATAAACAAGTTGTCACATACTGGCTAACAGGACAGTATGATAAACTGTTGAGGACTATAAACAGATTGTCACATACTGGCTAACACAACAGTATGCTAAACTGTTGAGGACTATAAACAGATTGTCATATACTGGCTAACACAACAGTATGATAAACTGTTGAGGGGTAACACAACAGTATGATAAACTGTTGAGGGGTAACACAACAGTATGATAAACTGTTGAGGGCTATAAACAGATTGTCACATACTGGCTAACACAACAGTATTCTAAACTGTTGAGGACTATAAACAGATTGTCATATACTGGCTAACAGGACAGTATGGGAAACTGCTGAGGACTTTAAGTGTAGGAATGTGCATTTCGTTTGAAGTTTGACGATGTGTATGAGAGAGATTATGGGGCAAAATGGTTTACACTTCCTGTGGCCACTTGAGGCAGGGACACAAGTGTATATGGTATCTGCTGCCGATGTACATTATGATGACATCACAAATATTTGTATTATGACTACCTCGTTCTTAATACTTCACCCCACTAGGCCTGCCTGAGAAAATAACAGACATGTTGTTATGTACACATATCCTTTTCAAACTTCCCTGAGAAATTGTCACTCTAAAGATAACTTTTTGACAAACAAGTTTGACTGACATCTGTACAGGGCCCAATGAAGTACATAAGTCTCTGTACCCTTTCATGTCACATTGTTTTTACTTCCCTTAAATGTTTTACCCAGGGCTAAATGAACCCTAGACCACTTGATTGGAAAATGTATGATGACAGGTTGGCTTAATTTGTATGTTAATTTGGCATGGTGTCAGAGTGTCAGAGCGACAGCTTGACCGATGCAGACAGCCACTTTTCCTGTAACTACGGAAGACAGCACTGTAAAATGTATTGCTGATGAACAGGCCGGTAACATTCCTTCCTCGTGATTGTGTCATTTGTGTTTACTGGAAGCCCATTTCTGTCACAAACATCAAACTTCATAAAAAAATATATACCTACAGGGAATTAATTTTTTAGGCCCAAATTAAGAGTTCATTTATAGGAATTTGTACTGCATTTTCCGAAACTCTACTTAACTAAAATGTATGGATGAAATTTTGCTAAGTGAAGGCGAAGGTTACAACCATCTACTTTTCCTTGTAACTCCATTTATTTATCATTCCATTATTCTTGGGATTATTTTTGAGTATATGACAACCCACCACTTCAAGATGTGTTCTTGTATCAAGTTTGGTGCTAAAGAAATTATGAAACTAAAGTTATGCTATTGGCAAATTCTTTCAGTGGTAGATGTCAAAGATAGATGGTATATTATAACCTTCCAAAAATGCTTTGAATTCTGATCATGTAGCAATGTAGACCTCAAAAAGAAATACATTGATCAAAACACATTAGTTCTTAAAACCATAATAAATTAATTTTCAATTTAAATTAAAGTTTTTTCAACAGTACATATAGCGTACTATTTCAATGTAGTTGCAATAAATGCTTGTCCCTGGGCTAGGGAATTTATACAAACTGCACTAAACCAGCTGTTTTCACACAGGTCTGTATTCCTGAAATTGATAAAACTCTGAAAATTTACGTTTCCTTAAAGAAACTATGGCTGCAAAACACAAACTAATCGGTGAAAAACTTCCGAAGTTTGCTATAAAGTTAAACAAATGCCACAACTGTACAAACAATTACGTACAAACATCTGGCACCTGTTGTAGTTTTTAGGAGGTGTAAAAGAAAATAGAAAGCATAACATGCCCCAGACTCTGACCTACATCTCCCACTCAATTAGTTATCTACAGTCCATGATTAAGTGTTCAATGTTCTCACTGATAAGTCCACCAACACACACCTCATCTACTGTAGATTTTTGTATGCTGTATTCTACCAACGCACTCCTTATTTCATTGTTTTTAAGTACGACACAGATTTCACCAACATCTTTACTATAGCACAGCTTTAACTAATATCTTAATCACAACACAGCTTTAACTAAAATCTTTATTACAGCACATCTTTAACTAAAATCTTCATCATCACAGCACATTTTTAACTAACATCTTTATCACAGCACAGCTTTAACTAACATCTTTACTACAGCACTGCTTCAACTAAAATCTTCATCACAGCACAGCTTTAACTAACATCTTTATTACAGCACATCTTTAACTAAAATCTTCACCACAGCACATTTTTAACTAACATCTTTATCACAGCACAGCTTTAACTAACATCTTTAATACAGCACAGCTTTAAATAAAATCTTCATCACAGCACATTTTTAACTAACATCTTTATCACAGGACAGCTTTAACTAACATCTTTACTACAGCACAGCTTTAACTAAAATCTTCATCACAGCATAGCTTTAACTAAAATCTTTATCACAGCACAGCTTTCACTAAGATCTTTGCTACAGCACAGCTTTAACTAACATCTTTATTACAGCACAGCTTTAACTAACATCTGTATTACAGCACAGCTTTAACTAACATCTTTATCACAGCACAGCTTTAACATCTTTATCACAGCACAGCTTTAACTAACATCTTTACTACAGCACAGCTTTAACTAACATCTTTATTACAGCACAGCCTTAACTAACATCTTTACTACAGCACAGCTTCAACTAACATCTGTATTACAGCACAGCTTTAACTAACATCTTTATCACAGCACAGCTTTAACTAACATCTGTATTACATATACGGTAACAAGCTAAATTAGTTTACTAGATCAGTCGTATCTTTATAGGAAATATGGTAACAAGCTACATTAGTTTCCTAGATCAGTCATATCTTTGTAGGAAATACGGTAACGAACTACATTAGTTTCCTAGATCAGTGACATCTTTATAGGAAATACGGTAACGAACTACATTAGTTTCCTGGATCAGTGACATCTTTATAGGAAATACGGTAACAAACTTCATTAGTTTCCTAGATCAGTGGTATCTTTATAGGAAATACGGTAACAAGCTACATTAATTTCCTAGATCAGTCTATCTTGATAGGTTTCTGTTCCTATCTTTGTCAGTAAGACAACATTTGTCATTATTTATGTCAAGAATTGAGAGGAGTTTGTACAAATGCCCAACAGCTTTGATCAGCCTCACTCGATTGATGTTCTGATAGTGCAGTCTGTGATACACAGTCAATTTTCCACTTTGATACACAATCATCTCATCAACGAAGACTCAGTATTTTAAGAAACAATATTCCTGACCACTTTACATGGAACGTAAAATACAGAATCAATCTAGTATTACATAATATTTATTGCTGTTTTATTTTTAATTTCCAAACTGAGCTGCTGGAAATTCATTAATCAGCACAAACAACAGATCCATTGTACCTGTACCGGTCAGTTTTTCTTTTGTATCTGACTTTGACAAGAAGGTAAAAACTTTCCACTACATTCAAACTTTGATGTTTCAAACTTTGTGAGACCATCAAGAAAAATTGAAACATCCAGAGTGTGACTCATGAATGTTTCATTTTGAACATCTTTAAGTAATGGAACACAGGGCAGGAAATTTAATTTGAACTCTACATAATAGGATTTAGTGTTGTAAATCGAAAAACCTTTTCATGTATTTATACACTGTAGCTTGCATGATTAGTTATTAAAATCACTCAGGGATTTCAAAGTGGTCATACAGGTAATTGTTATTAATTGTAAATTTCAATGTTATCGTAACAATTTGACCTTGATCGTAGTTTGAAACAGCAAGAAATAGGACACGTTAAAGCTCAATTCATAATTGGTATATTAACAGTGTTATATAAGAAAAATAATCCAAAATTTGAAAGAAATTTAAATAAATGTTCAAATGTTGATTTATGGAAGTTTGACTGTAATTTGAGACGTCTCCATGGAAGTCATCTCAATTTTCTTACTTTTCCAAAGTGAGTGATACCACAACATCTTACTGCTCCCTAAAGGATGTTGGTGATACCACAACAACTGACTGCTCCCTAAAGGGTGTTGTTGATACCACAACAACTGACTGCTCCTTAAAGAGTGTTGTTGATACCACAACAACTGACTGCTCCTTAAAGAGTGTTGTTGATACCACAACAACTGACTGCTCCCTAAAGAGGGTTGTTGATACCACAACAACTTACTGCTCCCTAAAGAGTGTTGTTGATACCACAAAGACTGACTGCTCCCTAAAGTGTGTTGTTGATACCACAGCAACTTACTGCTCCCTAAAGAGTGTTGGTGATACCACAACAACTGACTGCTCCCTAAAGGATGTTGTTGATACCACAACAACTTACTGCTCCCTAAAGGGTATTGTTGATACCACAACAACTGACTGCTCCCTAAAGACTGTTGTTGATACCACAACAACTTAGTGCTCCCTAAAGAGTGTTGTTGATACCACAACATCTTACTGCTCCCTAAAGGATGTTGGTGATACCGCAACAACTGACTGCTCCCTAAAGAGTGTTGTTGATACCTCAACAACTGACTGATCCCTAAAGAGTGTTGTTGATACCACAAGAACTGACTGCTCCCTAAAGAGTGTTGTTGATACCACAACATCTTACTGCTCCCTAAAGGATGTTGGTGATACCGCAACAACTGACTGCTCCCTAAAGAGTGTTGTTGAAACCACAACAACTGACTGCTCCCTAAAGAGTGTTGTTGAAACCACAACAACTGACTGCTCCCTAAAGAGTGTTGATGATACATCATTAACTGACTGCTCCCTAGAGGGCGTTGTTGATACCACAACAACTGACTGCTCCCTAAAGAGGGTTGTTGATACCACAACAACTTACTGCTCCCTAAAGGGTATTGTTGATACCACAACAACTGACTGCTCCCTAAAGAGTGTTGTTGAAACCACAACAACTGACTGCTCCCTAAAGAGTGTTGATGATACATCATTAACTGACTGCTCCCTAGAGGGTGTTGTTGATACCACAGCAACTGTTTGCTCCCAAAACGGTGTTGGTGATACCACAACAACTGACTGCTCCCTAAAGAGTGTTGTTGATACCACAACATCTTACTGCTCCCTAAAGGATGTTGGTGATACCACAACAACTGACTGCTCCCTAAAGAGTGTTGTTGATACATCATTAACTGACTGCTCCCTAGAGGGTGTTGTTGATACCACAACAACTGACTGCTCCCTAAATGGTGTTGTTGATACATCATTAAATGACTGCTTACAGTTACTTGAGGATGTTTCCACAGTAACTGACAGCTCCCTCAATGTTGTTGGTACAAAAGAGAAGAATGTACTGCTCCCTAAAGGGAGATAACTATTAGGTCACTAGGTGGAACTGTTAGTTGCTGCTGTTGCATATTTTGTTAGTGACCTTTTCATCCCCTGTTTTCTTTGAAAATATGTAATTCCTAGTAATACATTACATGAATAGGGTCAAAGGTCAGTATTGTCTTTCTGCCCACATAGCTACCTAGAAAGTGTGTTACGGGACACACATATCTGTAGGAGCAGTGTATATATATATTCTAGGCCTGGTGTTGTGTGTATAGTGTTTTAGTCAGTTAAAGAGGTAGATTTTATCTATTTATGTAACTAGGAAATGCAATTATATTTTTTTTCAAGTGATTAAAATCCTGCCTAGCATGGAAATGAAATATGTTGTTTATGTTACGTTTTATCTGTGTTTAACTTTCATGGTCTATTAAGAGGTCTTAAACCCATTCATGCCTATTTACATGGTGAAATATGACAATGAACTTTTAGACAATACTATCAAATGCCTATTACCATTTCAAAGGGAAGGCGTACTGTGTGACCTGTGTTGAGATACTTATAATTCTCACATCTTCAGGGGAATCAAGGAAGGCAACACACCATAGGATCTGTCACTCCTGTACAATAGGTAAGGAGCAGCTCTGTTTAAGTACATTGTAACTTCTCTACCAAAACACAAAGTTTTCACAAACGACATGTAAAATTTGTCCGATTTTGCTGTACATATTGTCAAATTTTAGTCTCTTTGAGAATTTTTTAACATATGAGGCCAAAGGGCTCACTTTTCTTATTATTTTGTTATCACTGACTTACACTTCAAATGAACAAACCTAGCACATGCCAAGTCTTAAAATTACATATTTTATAATGGTCAGATGAACTTAAAGTGTAATAAAAGAGAACAAGGAAATATAGCTTTATTTTACCATTGTATATTAAATTTTAATAATAGTTATGCTTTCTCATTTTTAGTACCATTGCCCTCGGGGTTTGATTCCCCGATCAGACATTAAATGGTATTGGGTCATGATCCCCTGCCTCCACCATGTAGGTACCCACACGCGCTTACATCCTGGCCAACAAGACTGATTAATATAAGTTTGAAAAAACTTGTTTCATAATTGGTGTAAAATAAATAAATATGTTTTTTATAAGCGCAATTGTAACTCGGACCCAAGACTTTTGTATCATAGTGATGAAAGTGAAAATCTACTTCTAAAAACAAGTACCCAGCTGTGAGCTTTACCTCTAAACTAACGCTGAATATAAGAAATGATGGTAGATTACAATTAATTAGAAATCTTTTTAGTACTTATTTATCTTTTATAGTACCAGCCCAGCATACAATGTATTGAAAGATAGGGTGCTTTTAATAATTAGCTTTTTGAAGATATATGAAATCAATATATCATAATTAACATTCACATAAAAACCACCTGTGCAGCATACATTTAAAACATGAAAAAACAGTTAAATACTCGGAGATGGTGATCAACTATTTCTTCCCTAATAATAATTTGGAGTGAACGGCAGTAGACACGGTGCTAACAATCACCATGTTGCCAACAGAAATAGATACCACGTCTTTCTTATTAATCTAGCAACTAATCAACCATATGATACTGGCAATTTCATTCTAAAAACCTAAATGAAAGCAAACTTCCTAGTTCACTGGAATGATAAACCTTCATTACATTTAAAAACATCTAAAGTTGTGTTATAAGTTTTAGTAGTATTTTACAACTCAATAGAGTTGTATTAAAAGTTTTTTTAGCATTTAACAACTCCTAAAATTGTATTATAAGTTTTAGTGGCATTTTACAACTCCTAAAATTGTATTATAAGCTTTAAAAACATCTGAAGTTGTTATACTGAACAAAATAATATTTAAAACAGAAAATGCTTGTTATATTTCTGACACAATGTGTTTGGTCATAGAAGACTTTTCATCTTCAAAAGTTGCTCTTCACTAAATTTGAAGATGACAGCTTCTGTCAAACATAACAATCAGATAAAAGTTCTTATTCTATCAGATTTGGAAATGTTTTGAGATTAGAATACGTACAAATACGCACACAAACAAACTGCTACGCAAGCGGATGTTAAAAGACGAACTTGTAACCTTACGAAGTCAACAAAAACGATTGGTTCATTGTTTATCATAAACGAGGCGTTTGTTAGAGCTAAGCCCATTGGAGGTCGTAAAGATGACTATCAGTCATAGGCTGTAGTTTTATCACCTACATACTCCCATCACATCTCCCAAGCCTGTAGCAGGAGCACCCCTATCAGGCTGTTAAATCATCTCTTTATCATTTTTTGGGGGTAATGCTGATTTTATTACAGTATCAGTTTTCAAGAGACATTATACTTTTCCCATTCAAGCTTTTCTGAAAACCTTTTTTTAGATTTTGGCATAAATTTAAAGTAGCGCTGTAAGTGATGGTTGATATTGTCACTAGGAAACTTGTGTGTGTGAATTTTGCCATCATTGAAAACATAACTATAGAATTATCGCTTGGCCAATGATAATGAGCCATACATTTGTGGCCCCCAATTAAAAATGATAACACCCCAGCCCTAGTGACAAAAGATACAGGACACGGTAAGTTGAGTGTAACCAGAGCTGTGTACAGGGCCTTGTGACCTGTGGCTACCAATCTCCACATTCTCACACTTCTCAATTCTCACACAACACAGAGAAAGTCATCATCAACCTCATATTATATCTAAATAACAAAACTACTGTGTCAACTCAGGCAAAGCATTGATGTACGAGATGAATTTTGGTTATGATATTACAGACTTTCAATAGCCCTTTGATGGGTAGGTGGGGGGCAATGTGGCATGGTTATTTCAACAGGTGTAAGGTGGGTGTCTATGGGTTATAATGTATAATGACTGGAGGGGATCTGATGGGCCAAAGGATCTATGGGTCAATAACATCCTAACCTAACTGATCTATGAATGGAATGTCCAGGTATCCAGTTGAGTACAGGGAGATATTACTAATTACTTGGGCCAGAACATCTATGGGTCAAAATACATGAGGTATTACATATAGCATTGGCCCAGTCATCTTTAAGATGATGTAGATGAAGGTATTACAAATGTGATGGGTCCAGGAATCTATGGGTAAAATTGCATAAAGGTATAGTCACTTTGATAGGCCAGAGTATCTATGGATCAAGTACATGAAGGTATTATAAATCTGATCGGCCCATGAATCTATGGATCAAGTACATGAAGGTATTATAAATCTGATAGGCCCATGGATCTATGGGTCAAGTACATAAAGGTATTACAAATCTGATCGGCCCATGGATCTATGGATCAAGTATATGAAGGTATTATAAATCTTATCAGCCCAGGGCATCTATGGGTCAAGTACATGAAGGTATCATAAATCTGATTGGCCCTGAAATATATGGTCAAGTTCATGAGGGTATTACAAATGTGATTAGCCCAGGGATCTATTGGTCAAGTATATGAAGGTATAGGCACGTGCACTCTGATACACTTTTGCAGATACATATGTATATATAGAACCAGTATTTGCAAATTAAAGACATGACAGTTGATGATATTCAGTGTATTTTCAGGGAGAAATGTCCACTGTTTTTTTTTATAAATGATTAAATCTGTTAAAACAAATAAGTAGAAAACATGTATAAGAATGCCTATATGATGTGATCAATTGTGATTTCTATATTTTGATTTTGTCAGCAAGGCTGTACTTCATTAGCACTGAGTATCATATAGGCACTGCGCTGTAAACATTTGAAGAATTTAGGACACTACATATCAAACAATGTTATACTGACGGTACAAGTGTAGAAACAAAACAATCATATGTGACAAATCAGTAAAATAAAGCCATCAAATTGTACATGACATTTCCAAAGAAACACTGGAATTTCATGTATTTCAAATTGCAAAACATTGGCAAATATCAGAACACTCCTTTAAAAAAAAATTAAAACAGAATGGATATTTGTTTCCTTCAAATTTGAATTGAGAAAATGTCACCAAACATAAAAAGTACTTGGATGAGATAACAGACCAGGGACACAGTGTCTCATTGAATGCCACTGATGCTGATCAGTAGAGGCTTAACTGGTAGTTGTGTACCTTAATGTAAACTATGCTGTTGATATGTGAAAATCAACAAAACAGGTTCTTGTGATGATGAAAATGTATAATCTATGGGCAAAGGTTTTGGAGACAATTATTTATTTTGAGCTCTGACTTAATTTTATCTGAAAAAAGAAAACAGTTCTCTTTCATACCTGATGAAAAAGCAACATCTGACCTGGAGCATGAGATGAATTGTTTTAATGAGGTCAAAATCTACGTTGGCTATCTGAGATAAACCAGCAAGTTATAGGCTAAATTGGCCATCTTAAATTGCATTTTTTTCATGAAAAACAAGAGGCCCAGAGGACCTGCAGCTTATATACTTAAACAATCATGGCAAAATATTCTCATTAAAAGAAGTATTGTAATTTTCCCCCATTTCAGTCACCATCTCTATGGACTTCATACAAAATCTGCTTGAAATCTGTATATTCAAGTGTATATGGTTATAGGGTTGAGATCTAAATTGTTTCCATGGAATGACCCAAGTATAAGTCCCTAGGAGCAGGGCAAGATCCTTGAGCTAATCTTGGTAGCATGCATGTGTTATTTCTTTATGACCAGCAAGCATCTTAATGGTTATATTATGGGGATATCAACAGTTTCCTAGTTATGACACATAGACAAAGTTATGACACAAAAACCTGCTTCAGACCTTTTGACTTTTCAGATTTTTTTTGATTTTTTTTACATATTTGACCACTATATATATGAGGACAGTTTGTAGAACTCCATCTTGGGTATCTGCTACCCAAATATCAGGAAACTGCACATTATGGAATTTAAGAAGAAGATTCTTAATTTTTTTACTCATTCTAGTCCACATTAACCTTTGACCCCAGCCAGTACTCAACCTTGATCCTTGACCTAAACACAATACAAAGATTCACACTGCTGGTCTACATATCTTACCCAAGTATGATTGCTCTAGGCCTTAAAATGCTTGAGATAATGACAAGGAGATGATCTTCCATTAGATTTGGTAAATCTGAAATACCATTCTAGAGAAAAAATTGTTAAAAGAAAAATAACGTAAATAAAGTTTGATAAAAAAATAACAATGACCATACATGTAGATGAAAATTCAGTATTCCTTGACTTGTAAAGGAGAAAAAAACAGCCCACAAAGTTTCTATAAGACCACAACCAGAAAGACCTGTCCTATTATATATACAAGTCTCCTGTCCAAAGTGAATCAACTTATACTGGGTAGGCATATATGAAACACAAAATTGATTGATACATTATTGTTCCTTTAAGTCCTGAAACATCTTACTCTATTTTTATCTTTGTCTGGTGACAACACCTAGAAAATGCCCCCTGCAGGGCCCCAGACCAAGTAAAGAATTGTTAGTGTAGGAGACTGCAGATGACAATGGCGAGAAAAGTTTCCCATAGGCTCAACAGCTTAGCCACCCTTCAAACTCCACACTGTCATTATAAAAGAAGGTCAACTACTACTTTTCTCTCCTTCTTCGTCAAAAGAGCTCTCAGCAAAGCCGATTAATCTCACAACAGATGCATCAATTCATGAATAGAGCCAAGAGCATGAGGCATCGCGCCAGTGGAAGACAACAGATTATTTACATAGGAAAGATATTAGAACATCAATACAAAGGGTTTATTAATGCTTAACTTTTATCCATTTGTTTTTGCTGAATAAAAGATAAAAAAATCTTGGGCACACTGTGTGAAGTTGTACCTGGTTGTTTATGTTTTAATTGGCTGAGAACCCAGAGGCTTTGTTCATTTATGTTTACTAAATGGTCAGAAGATTGCGGTATCACATTCCTTAAGTCGACACCTGGTCACTCTGGTGACTTTAGCTGGCAGTCCTAATGTGTTGATACTGTGTTATACCTGTACAGACACCAAACCTCATAAAACAGCCATAAACAGGAACAAATCACCTCCTTTCTCATTGGAGTGGGTAGTTGTGGGGGTAGTGGGTAACAGGTGTTTGTGTCTAGGGGCTCTTTATAACCTTCTCACTTCAGTTAACACAAAAAATGGAGAATGTCCTGGAACAAAAAGGCCCACTGGGCCTGTTTGGTTTACATGTGTATTGTCAAATAAGGATTACAACTAACATCAAGTACTTTTCACAGGAAATGGAGGTAATTAGTCTGTGAACCAGACAGGAATCAGAGACTTGTATGTGACTAGTCTGTGATACAGATAAACTTGTATGTGACTAGTCTGTGATACAGATAAACTTGTATGTGACTAGTCTGTGATACAGATAAACTTTTATGTGACTAATCTGTGATACAGATAAACTTGTATGTGACTAATCTGTGATACAGATAAACTTGTATGTGACTAGTCTGTGATACAGACAGGAATCAGATAGACTTTTATGTGACTAGTATGTGATACAGATAAAGTTGTATGTGACTAGTCTGTGATACATATAAACTTGTATGTGACTAGTCTGTGATACAGACAGAAATCAGATAGACTTTTATGTGACTAGTCTGTGATACAGACAGGAATCAGATAGACTTTTATGTGACTAGTCTGTGATA